>NC_067485.1:19669545-19934545 GCF_947179515.1 Apodemus sylvaticus
CTCCTTGGTTTGGATGGAAGATGAGCAGCTAGGTGGGATCCTTCAGATGGTAAGATGGCGACGTGTTAGAGTCTCCCAGGCTAAAGCAAAGGTCCCGACCTGCTCCACAGACATAGTCTGGACTGTGGGGTTGCTTCTCGATACACAGGCCCACTCAGGCCCGGGATGTGGCCTTTTCCAACATCAGATTCTTTCAGGCAAGTTCAAAGTCTAGACAGAGGCACTTCCAAAGTTTGGCAAGGAGAAGGAGGCAAGGTCGCTATGTGGGGCTTTTACTGAAGATGTGCTGTCTCCTGTGACCCGGATGTCTGTGCAGGTGACTTTAGGTTGTGGATGGATCGTGCTTTTTCTTCTTGCCTCGACAGGACTTGCAGACACAACAGATTATACAGGGAGAGGCCAGGAGCAGCAAGGGTGAAGTCACCAAGGCAATGACACCTAATCCCACAAGGATCCCCACTACCTGGGAATTGAAGAGAAAACCCTATGTCAGCAGGTATGTCACCTAAGATGTATACATGCCCCCACATGTAACAGCCTCTATGGTCTGGATTGGTGTCCTGCCCATCCCTATGTCAAAACCCTAATACTCAGTGTGATGGCACTTGGAGTGGGAAGCCCTGGGTGACACTGTGGGACCTTGGTGACACTTGGGAGCCCAAGAGCTTGCCTCCACTCTCAGCTTTCTACCATGGGAGAACACGGTGAGAAAGCTGTCATCTATGAACTGGGAAAGGCGCTATGATTATAATTCCTCATGGCCAACATGTCTGGATTTAGAATCATCTAAGAGGTGTACCTCTGGATGGAGGGAGGCATTTCTAGGCAGGACTAACTGGGAGGGATGACGTGTGATTATGTCCCATGGGCTAGGCATTGGACTGAATGACATAAATTTTAAAAGAAAGCCATTCTTTTGAAAAAGAGCAATGCTATTATTTCCTCTCCCTGATACTTGATCTGCCAAGACGTGAGGAATCCCAGCCTCAACTTTCTACCATTGTGAACTCTGACATGCCCTCCCAACCGTGATGGCCTGGATCCCCTCAAACCTTGAGCCAATTTAGGCCCTTGACTCTCTAAGTCCTGAGACAAGGAACCAATATAAGGACCCTTAGCAGAACCTGCCCACGCCGATATTTGGTCCTCAGACTTCCAGCGACTAGAACTAGGAAGAAGCCTCTCAACTGTTTCAGTCTCCCTGGCTATGCTCATCTGTTAGATGAATGACTAAAAGACCGTCGAGGGCATATTCAGCAATGTTCTCACTGGACACACACTAAGAATGAGTAAACCAAGGGTGAGAGCAAATCAAATGTTGTTAACTCAAGTTGAACCATAAACTCTAAACCCTGAGCTGTGCTGTTGGCTTGTTCTCTATTGGGGCTTCCTCAACAGTCTCACAGGGGCATTAATAATGCTTGTTAGGATGTGAGCATTGGTTTCTTCAAAGGGAGTGTAGCCTTTGATAAACACAAAACACTATTAAAAAACAAACCACGATTCTCTTTGAACCTGCCACATAAACACACAATGGCATGCACAGAGGGATCTGAGGCCCTGCAGGAGCCCACAGCATTGGCGGACTCTGCTTTGATGGTTAATATGCTCTAACTGCTTGTAGGAAACTCCTCCCATGTTTTGCAAGAGCACAGAACACGGGTATGTTCTTTGGCTGGTCACCCTGGCATTCTGCTCTCTGGTGCCTCTGTCCCTCAACAATTGTGCTCTTGAATTAACTTCAGGCGGAGGTTCCATTGTTCTCTCTCCTCCTACCAGAACCTCCCAGGAGGGCGTGGG
Organism: Apodemus sylvaticus; assembly: GCF_947179515.1. Classification (NCBI taxonomy): domain Eukaryota; kingdom Metazoa; phylum Chordata; class Mammalia; order Rodentia; family Muridae; genus Apodemus; species Apodemus sylvaticus. Next base: position 19,671,346 of record NC_067485.1, read on the forward strand.
AAAGCAAGGAAAGCCATCCCAAGTCCAAGGCGTCTCATGTTCCCTTAAGGTGGAGCGTACCTGTGTTCGGTTCCACATGACCGATGCCCTCGAGTGGCCGAGCTTGTTCCGGCATGGCCCTTTGTCATAGTGCCTGAGGAATATGTCATTCTGAAAGACAAAAGGAGGTGTTCCAGTGATCACACAACTCAGAGTTGAGAGGGGAGTATCAAGTGTTCGGCACACCTGCCGCTGTGAAGGACTTCCTCTAGGAACCCTGACAGGGCCAACAGAACAAGGAACAGCCTGCTCTGCCCTCTCAGGCAGGTAAGGGGCAGCGAGCTCCGGGAGAGGTGTGTGACGACGGAAGGTGAGAGCCATAAGCCGGGAGCAAGCTTGGTGTGACCGAAGCCAGCGACCGGCAGGTGAAGGCGAAGGGGAAGCCAGTCACGAGGTAGTAAGAAAGAAACTCAATGAGGAAGCAGGAACGGGAATGATGGGAAAACTACTGAGGAGAAAGAAGACAGGGGTCTTGTCAAGAGAAATAACCCAGAGATGGACCTGTGGGTAAAGATGAACTCGTTTGGACATGCTGAACTTGACATCCAAAGGCAGATCTTATACCTGGTCTTTGAAGGAGAGACTTGGACATCAGTTTACATAAAATGGGGGGAAAATATCACAGAACTGAATGAGCTTGTCTAGAAGAGACGTGAACTGAGGAGCACATTTGTTCAGAGAAGACGCGAACAGGCGAGGAGTCTGGAAAGGACAACCGAGGAACAGCCAGAAAGGTAAGGTCAGAGCAGATAGGAGAGATGGCAGCAGGCCAAGATGTCACAGACTAGAGAGACGTCTTGGGAAGTATGCAGTCAGGGTGTGGCCACATGGCCACTCAAATGCCCTCTGCTAACTGGAGGAAGGAGGGATCAACAGCAAGAGGCGACCAGGTTCGATGGAAGCCTGGCTTGTGGAGAACGGGGAGTTCCTCTCGGGGAGAGGAAGACTGGTCAGCTTGAGAAAAGACTGGCTCACCTCTAACCGGCACACGAGGGACAGAAGAAATGGCAAAGGAGTAAAAGAGTTGGGGTCACATGGAAGAGAGAACTGAAGGTGACGAGTCCCTGACTCTCCATCTCAGCCGCTGACACTGCATGGGTGAACAAGAAGTCAGGCACAAATGCAATGCCCAGCTCACTCTGCTTGGCGACTGCCTTAGACTTGGGCTTTAGAAAATCCCCCTTTCTTTGTCCCAGGTTCTTAGCTTTCCCACAAACACATCAATACCATGTGACCCAGATCACCGCCCTGTAGAGAGAATCTCTTGCATCACCTGTCAACAAAAAAAGCTGATGACCTGTTAGCAAAAGGCAGGAAGTAGAGGTGGGATTCCCGGGAAAGAGCTAGGAATTCTGGGAGTTAGTGAGGCACAGGAAGATTGGCTCTGGACTCTGAGGAAGACTCACTATGAAACTGAGGAGAGGTAACTAGCCACATGGAAGTCACAGAACAGAATAAGTGGATTATGTAAGTCACCAGCTAGTGGGGGGACAAGTCCGAGCTTATTTATTCATACATAAATAAGCCTCTGGGCTGTTATTCGGGAACTGGGGCACAGATGGAAAAGCCAGAGGTTATACTGCCCTGTGGAAAAGCATCTTTTCCACAAGCCAATGCCCTCATCTGAAACAGAGAAAGCTAGCTCCCCAAGACACAGTGACAGAAAAGCATGCTTCTACATCTGAAGCCCACATCTTCAGACATTAACATCTGTCCCATTTCATCTTGAGGGCCCACACAGCACAAGCATCTGAACAGAGCATTCTCGGCCACATCATCCCCCAGACATTCTTCAGCCCAGAGGATGGAGATCTGCTGCACACATTTAGTCCCTCGTGCTCCTTCCTCCTAAAGAGAACTGCGTGTACTCAGCTGTCTTATGGGTAGAAACCCGGTTTATGATCTGGTGACCGCAAGAAGAAAACCCAAGGATCTCTTTTTAAGTAAGTCGCATAAAATACCACACACATCTACGGGACTGTGTTGAGGCAGTTACTCAAAGCGGAAACAATTGGTGAGCTGTTTAAATTCTTGCATCTAGTGCAGTTCCCTAAAAAAGACCAAGCCACTCTTCCCCACGATGTCCTTAACATCTTACCTCTCTTGCAGCGGAAGCACTGGCAGGCATTCTATTAACACTACCTTCATTACTGGCACCGTGTAAGATACTATGGCACCAAACAAACTGCTAGCTGAATGAAACCCAACTGCATGGCAAAGCGAGAGCTGATGGAAAGACACCAGTGTAAGTGTGTCCTGGCTAGTTTTATGTCACTTGACACAAGCTAGAGTCATCAGAAGGGGGATCCCCAGTTGAGAAAATGAATGCCTCTATAGAGTCTGGCTGTAGGTAAGCCTATGGGGCATTTTCTTAATTAGTGACTGATCATGGGAAGGACCAGCCCACGATGGTGCCACCGTTGGGATGGCAGAACAAGCCAGAAGGAACAAGCCAGCGAGCAGCATCCCTCCATGGCGTCTGCATCAGCTCCAGATCCCTGTCCTGCTTGAATTCCTGCCTCAATTTCATCTCATGTTGAACTATGATGTGGAAGAGTAAGCTGAATAAACCCTTTCCTCCCTCCCCAGTGCCTCTGGCGTTTCATCACAGCAATAGTAACCCTACCTAAGACCAGCGAGACTGAGGTCTTACACCAATATGGACACGCATTATAGCTTCAGGCAGGAGTATCCATAAACAGCTTGTGCCACCTCAAACTTTAGAAGATTGAGACTGGAGGGCACCCAACCTCCCACAGCTGAGATCACTGTCCGTTCGCCTTGGCACCGGACCGGATGAAAGTGTGGCAGAATTTGGGGAGACACACTCTTGGGTGTGGAGGAAGACTAAGCAACAGACATGTCTCAGGACCTCATATGCGGCAAGGCAGTAGTGCTCCCCTGTCACATCAACACACAGGACACAGACAGGAGGAGACACCAGCCATCTGAATAGCCTTTCTGACTGCAACAGGCAGAATGCCCCTTGGAGATGCTCATGGCTGAGTTTCCAGTGACTGTCTGCATGTGCAACTGTGTAAAGGACCTTGACGTCAGGGATGGTATCCTTTGTGATCCCAATGGCTCCCATGCCGTTTCATGGTTCTTTCTCGAGAGGAAATGCTTCCTGGCTATGGTCAGTGGGAATGAGAACCACGAGAGGGTCAGACAGACGTGCAAGCAAGCAACTCCATCTCTGCAAGATAGAGGAACCAAGACATGGATTCCCATGTAGCATCTCCAGACAGTCCTGTCAGGATCATGATCTGGTGAGATACACATCAGGCTTCTAAGGTACAGACATAGAAAATAATTCTCTCATTGTTTTTAAGTCGGAAAACTTATGATCATTTGTTAACGACATCGGTATAAAGCAAAGGCTATTTATACGGTAGAGATAATTTCCTCTAGAGAGTAGAAAGGTCCTGAAAACATTTCAGACAAAAATATGTCTGAAAGCTAAAGTGACCCATCTTCGGCAACACAAAGAGGTTTCATGGTGTCTGAAGTAGCAATGGGGCTGGGCTGTGACTCAGCCGCACGGTGCACGCCCAGCAGACGCAATGATTGGTCCAATGCCCATGAAACAAACACAAACAAAGGGGAGGAGGACGTGAGGAGAGGCAGAGAAAAGAGGAGGGAAGGAGGAGGACAGGGAGGTGAGGAAGGACAAACCGGGCTTAGGGAATCTCACAAGGAAAGCAATTCCTTCTGCGGGATAGTTAGAGGCCCCATTGCAAAAGGGAAGGACTGCAGGGCCCAGACAGTCGCACGGACACAGCCAAGGTAAATGAGAAGGCTCTTCCACGGAGAACTCACATCCAGGTTCTGCAGGCAATACCAACAAAATGTGTGCTTGCAGTTCTTGCACATCATCTGGGCGCAGCCTTCGTTGCGCTCAATGTAAATGCGGCAGACTGGGCACTGCTTGATGGGGGCATCGGCATCTGTCCCAAAGAGGGCCCTAGGACAAAACAGATGATACGCGCTCAGTCGGTGTCACCTGTCCCATGGCCAGGGCTGTTAGGCGGCTAGTTAGTACATTTCTCAGTTTGCCATGTTCAAGTCACTTCCAAACAAAGGAGTGGGAGGTGTGGATTATTAGTTAGTTGTTCAGAAAGCCCAATAAGAAAGGAATTTATTTATTTTGGCTCCTAATGAATTATATAATTACACTTTCTACAGCTGGCTGCTTTTAGTGCTTTGCCAAATTAATACTTCATCCCTAATCACACAGTCTCCGAATAAGAAGTATATAGAGGGAGCTAGACTGTGAGAAAGCACAACTCAGGATCCAGATGGGATGCAGTCAGGGTAATGACCTGATCGATCACTAAGTAAGGGTAAGGGCTGGAATTCAGTCAGAGACTCTCAAGGAAATGCCAACAATGATTGGAAAGACCTCCTCCAAGTTGATGAAGAGGCCCATGTGTGACCACAGCAGAGGGGGACACAGAACCAAGTGATTCAAGTCAGGGTAGGAAGAAAAGTACCCACACTACATGCCAATGACTGGTTATCAAAATCACCACCCAGCATACGGAAACCTCACCAATTACAAATGTGGACCAATCTAGGTCAGATGAGGTGCTGGGAATATCTTAACATAGCAGAGACACCTTTTCTGATTTAATAGTCTCCTCTGGGCTGGTGAGATGGCTCCGCAGGTAAAGGCACCTGCTGCCAAGCCTGTTGACCTGAGTTCAATCCCTGAGACCCACGTGGAGAAAGAAAGAAAAAAAGGAACAAAATAAAACAAAAACAACAAAAACCTCTCACAAGTTGTCCTCTGAGCTCTAAACATGAGTCCTGTATGGCAAAGTATACACATACACACACACACACACATACACACACACACACACACACACACACACACGTACACACACACACACACGTACACACATGCATGGACATGCATACACATGCGTACGCACACATGCACACATACATGACACACACATGTACACACACGCATGCATGCATACATACATACACATACAGAGTAAGTGTAATAAAAAATCTAATGCCCTTTTCCTAGGGGAATGCAGGCTCATAAGAGGCTGAATGTCTTACGTGAGGCCACTGAGATGCCAAGAACGGAATCAGAACTCAGATCACCCTTTTCCTCTGAGCCCTTTAAACTTGCCCAGGGGGCTAACTACGATGGAAGGCCCTCCCTTAGCTCTCATGGGGATGGCGCATGGCAGCGCGTGTATCGGAGTTCTCTTTCTTCTGTGTTCCGCCTGATACCCAGGCACAGCACCGTAGCCAGGCAGCGTGACTGTTCCTGGAGACTGGTTCTGCATGCTCCGAGGGCACCGGGCGAGTGAGCCAACTGGCTGGGGGAACACTGATTGTTTTGTTCTTGCCCATGCAGAACAGCCATAGCCTCGAGCAGGGCATGGCATCTAACACAAAGGTCTCTCCCTCTGCTCCTGGCTGCTGTGTGAAAACCTTCCATACAAAACGGCACCCAGCAGTTGAGTTGCTTCTCCACCCATAACAAGATCCCAGCCCTGGCGCCAACTTCTCATAGCATAAAGCATTAGGAAAGAATCTCTCTTCCTGTGTTTTCTAAGTTTTTAGGAAGACGGTGTGTATGTCTGTGCACTCTGTGGGATCAGCATACTCTATGAACAGGCCATTTAATGGGTAAGATCACAGTCGTCTTAAACAGGAAGAGTGGACTACACCAGTGTAGGTGAACATAGCTTCTTAGCAAAAAAAAAAAAAAATATATATATATATAAAATATATGTATATGTATATATATACATTTGTATATATATACATATATACATATGTGTATATGTGTGTGAATATATATACATATATACATATGTATATGTGTGTGTATATATACACATTTATATATATAAAATATTATATACACACACACACACACACACACACACACACATATATATATATATATATATATATATATATATATATATATATATATATATAAAAGCCACGCTGTTCTACTGAGAACTTGGTGCCTCTCTACCCAAAGGGAATGGACTCAACATGATCTGGAAGCCCCCTTAGGATAAAGAGCTAGAAGCCCTTTCAGACATCCTGTTTGTTTAGTGTCTGTGGTCACCTTACTCATTCTTGGGGGGGTGGGGTGGGGAATTTCTACAGTGAATGTCTAAAAGCCATCTAATTCCTTCTCAAGGCAGCTTATGCTGAGTTTGAGAAGAACTCTGGGAACAGCCCCAGAGACACCTCATCATCCCCTTACCCATGCTCCGGCATCGCCGACTGGCTGTCGCGACAGGAGGACTCCTCGTGCCAAGCATCCTTGCAACATGAGCAGAATTTCAGGTGGCAAGAAGGGCACTCCACCAACACAGGCTGTCCTGGGTCTCCTGGGGCAATATGGCACACGGTCTGGCAGTCTGCGACAGGACACCATGTCCGGAGGGGGTCCATGTGGACCTCTGAAACACAAAGGAGGAAACCGTGATGGGCTTTCTCCAATCCAAGCATTAAACTTTCTCCCCTCCGTTCATCTGTTTTTTTATATAGATCAACAAGTGTGGCAATAATAGCTGCAAGGGAGCTATATAGCTCCATTTAATAATAATAATAATAATAATAATAATAATACTGATAGCTGCCATTTCCACGACAGTCTTCATGATGAGTCTGAGCCTGTCACCCACCGTCCAGAGCATAAGGTCATCCCTGCTGCATTCTCAAGGTAGGAACCAAGAGAGCAGGTCACCATTGCCCTTACTGATAGGTAAGGTCTTTAACCAAAACCTACAACGTGCCTTTGAGCACTGAAAATGGGCAAGAATCTTACCTCTTCAGTGATAAACTAGGCTGCATCTCGGGGGAAAGGTTGACGGGAAGAGGGCCAAAGCAAGAGAACAAAGGTATTCTACACACGAGAATACAAGCTCTGGCCTCAGAGATGTAGTTCATACCGTGGAGGGTGGGGGTGGGAGGGGGGGTTAAAACCGGGATTCAGATAGTGTAGGATCAAGCAGCATCCAGCGTGGCTTAGCCAGAAAGTCAGATTTAAGTAGTTTGCTGTCTTACCAGTGAACAAGATAGGGACTATATATGAAGTGCTCACAAGCTCTTGAAACAGAGACTTTCACAGACTACAGCAATGATAACCATTCCTGTGGCTAAAACCAAATGATGCACGGGAGGAAAGTTAAGATTGACAGGTGGATAGCCAGCCACCTATTTAAGTATCTATAAGTCTCTCTTAGTTTTCCCATTTATTGCTCAATAAAGTATTCCATTTTTTTCTTAAAAAAGTGGAGACATAAGAGGTTCCAGAGGGGAGCAGTAGCCTTACTTTCTCTGAATGGATGTATTTTACAAATTCCTTACTCATGATGTTCCTCTCTTAAACCTCTGAGGTCAATGTCAATCTGTTATAATCGCTCTGATCAGTTGTAATTCCAGGAGAGGTTGTGACATGTTTCTATTAACAAGTTGTTTCGGGCATCCAAAGTTGAAATCCCCATTTCCTGCGGCCCAACTTTCCCCTATGGTGATAGGAAAACCAGGCAGGGAGGCTTGGAAGCAGGGGAAGGAGGCAGGGGGCCATCACAGCTCTCCACAGAGGGATGTGTCTGAGACACTGCGTTAGGTGGCTCTCTTGTGCTGACACCCTGGTGGATTCAGACAAATGCTATGAATGATGTGACACCACTAGGACATACACCCTTAATGGGCCACCATCAGATAGGCCCCATTAGGGACTGAGATGCTACCTACAGTGTGTGTCCGTACTTCTTTCATTACAAGTCTTTTCTGGGCTTTTCTTGGTTTAACTGATTACTTGTTTGGGTTAGTATGGAGATGACACATGTCCTAAGCAGTAGCCCTGTACTGAGCATGTACTGAGCATGTTTCTTCATGGATGCTTTTCAGAGCTTAAATATGATCAAAAGGAAAGCTATTAGGAGACAAATTTTTAGCTCTACCTAAAATCAAAACTGGCCGCTCTAGCCAGTTCTCCTAGTTGACTCTCTCAGTCCCTCAGATCTTATCAGAACATGTCTGCCATGACAGTCTGAATATTCTAGAGTTGTCGTTTCCCAGACTTCTTGCAGAGAAGGCTTGGCATGGGATGTGATTCCAATCAACAGGAAGGTAAGGAGAGACCTTACCTTACTACATGGGACTTCTAGGGCAAGGCCTGGTCCCCAGTGCCATTTGTCTGCCTTCTTTTGTCCACAGGTATGTGAAGTTACAGCACTGGGACAGGCACAGGGATCTGGGGACTCTCGGGGAAAAGCTAAGTGGTTTAAGGAATTTGAGTGGCTAAGCCAATCAAAGCCATCACAGCCTACCCAAGGACTTCCCAGTAGTAGGAAGATGTCCTGGTTCTTCAAGCTATTTCCAGACATTGTATTCCTTTTCACTGAAAGTGTATTAACTGACAATGCTACTTCCAGTAACAGGGAATAAGTAAGCAGACTACAGGATTGCTTCTCCCACGGGCAGACTTTACTAAGAGGATTAAAGGGCTATGACATGTGTGACCTTAGAAGATTTTCCTATACCAATAGTTTAACTCTATGTACAGCACATAGAAAATGTGCAATCCAATTGTAAATAAAAGCATATACTATTCTGTAGAAACCTTGTACACCCATGATACAAATACATATTTAAAAAGTTAAGATACTATATTAGATATGTGAGATTTTTGTATAGTTGAGCAAACAGATAATATATATTCATATAGTTGAGCATTGCTTATATTTTTCAAAAATATATGATAAATTTATACAATAATAATAGATGTATTCAAAATATATGATTAATCTATACAATAATAATAGATGGATTAATAAATGGAAAGACAAGATTACAGAATAGTATAATGAGTTATACTTATAAAACTATGTATATACAGACATATTTCCATTGCTTCCGGAAGACTATTGAAGGTAACAGCTTGCCTTGGAATGAAGGTCAAAGGTTAGGTGAAAAGGCAGGGGTTTTCTTTATTGTTAATATGGATTTTAAAAATTACACTTATTTACTGTGTCCTGGGACGGTGCACACGCCACGGCATCCGTATTCATAGATCACCGTGTAGGAGCTGGTCCTCCACTTCCACAGCGAGAGACCAGGGACTGAATGCAGGTCTTTGGGGGAGGCGGGCCGTTCCTTTACACACTGAGCCACCTACCTCACTGTTCCATGTGACTTAGTTTTTTTAAAAGGCACAAATACCATTTGTATAACTTTTAAAATTGGTTCTGAAGTTATCTTCGGAAGCTAGGCATAGCGGCTCACACTTGTAACCCCCCCACCCCACCCCTCGGGAGTGAGGTGTCACTCAGGCGGGCAACAGTTTTCCTAATATAAAAGCAAGCTGCTGCACCCAGAACTCTGCTCACAATAACCATCCCTTGGGTTTTACTTCCTAGGTCATCCTACCTGTGCCTTGGGGGGTGGGAGGAGGGGTGGGGGTAAGGAATGGGGGAACAACATCCTGGGAGTAAGGGAGACAGAGAATTTTATCTCTTACAATCTACACAACACACCCAGGTCTCTTACAGATGCAAATAAAGGGTGTTTTTGAATGAAAGAAAAAGTGTTTTGGAACCTCTCCGGTTGGAAAGGACTTTTAGGCAAGTGGTTCTGCTTATAGTCTCTGGTTTTCTTTTCTTTCTTCCTTTTTTTTTTTTTAAAGATTTATTTATTTTATTTATTTGAGTACACAGTTGCTGTCTTCAGACACAGCAGAAGAAGGCGTCAGATCTCATTACAGATGGTTGCAAGCCACCATGTGTTTGCTGGGAATTGAACTCAGGACCTCTGGAAGAGCAGTCAATGCTTAACCTCTGAGCCATCTCTCCAACAGTCTCTGGTTTTCTACCAGCAAAGGCCCCAGAGCGTGAACGCGCACTTTCTGGTCTTTCAACAGGCTAATTACTTATTTGGTTAGAATTACTAGAGACACACTTTGAGGTCTCTGCGCTTTTGAGAACCATCTGACCCTGAACACACATTAGTCTCGCTTTCACCGTTGTTTATAACCATGCATTTTTAATAATCACACTTAAGGCCTTTCTGCCTGAGTCCTGAGCGAGTTGTAAAACCACGCGTGGTTTTGATCTGTTTCTAAAGTTTACCTAAATGGTGCGCATGTAAAAAGTTTACCCACCCAAGAAATCAGTTGGACTTTATAAAAAAAACCCAGAGCTGAGGGTGACTAAAACTAGCTGTGTATGTGTGTGTGTGTGGGGGGGGGGGGCACCTCTCAATAAAAAAAAAAAAAGCAAGAGTTTAACACAACACAACAGTTTTCTTCCTTTGAAATGATAAAGTCAAGATGACCATCACTCTCCAAAATACACTAAACACAGCAGGTTCCCTGCAGCCTGACATCAAATTCCTCAGTTCCCCCACCCCACAAAGTACTCCCCACCCCGGGAGTGACAGTAAATTCTCTGAAAGGAAACCTGCAAATATATACTTTCTATTGTGGTCTTTTTCGAGTAAGGGATTGAAAAATCAATTTAATGAGTTGTGAGCGCATATTTGCGCATGGGAGCGCCTGTGTTCCTCCAGGTAAATAGCAAGATCCTGAAAGACTCAAGTCCATTACATAAAATGCTATAGTATTTACATGCTTCTCCATCTCCCCAGCTGCCTTAAACACAGACTACAGTGCCATGTGGATAATTGTTACATTATTTAGGGGATAATGAAAGACAAGTATCAGTACAGAAGCAATTTTTTTAAAAAATACATTCCCAGTGTGAGGTTGACCAAATCTATGGATGCAGGAACCACAGACAAAGAGGGCTGGTTATAAAAAACGTTTGCATTTCTTATTCTGGGATACAGGTACCTGGGAAGACACAGTAACTTCCACAAGGCTGGGGCTCTGCCATCATGCAAAGGATTTACAAACGTGTGAAACCGGAACTGTATTTTGGGAGATTCACAGGCAATACTCCTAAAGAAACCCACATTCCAAGAGTTCCCTCCCTTGGCTCCTTCTAACCCGAGGAGCCCCATCCCTCCTCTCATCCTCAGCTCCAGACCTTCCTTCTCCTGTCACCTGTGAGGAGCACAGCTGTGCACATCAGTCAGCAAGCCCGCTCACTGGGGTGCCATAGCCTGCCTCTGGAAACCCAGGATAAGGAACACATTTTCGAGTATGTAGGCTCTGCAGCCCTAGATTGAGTCCATCCAGCATCCTGCAGGAGTGAGCGCCACTGCTCATGCTCTCACAGATTTTCTGGGCACAGTGGTGGCTGCTCCCTCCCCTACATCAGCCCTCTCTCTTCAAACTTAAATCCACACACAGGATGGTTCAACAGGAAAAGGCACTTGTCCTGTGCCGCACCAGTCTGGTGACTTGATGTTGATCCCTGGGACCCACAGACAGGCGGAAGGAGAGACCAACTCCACAGAGTTTCTTTCCTCTGACTTTCATAGTGCACTGGCATGCAACATTCTCTCCTCATATCATACACACTCAGCATAATAAAAATAAATAAGTAAATTTAAAAAGACATGCAAATAGGAGGAGACTGGTTGGGCTCCGTGGGAAAAGGAGTGGTTAGGAAGATAACGGGAGGGATGTGATCGAAGTATATTATATAAATGTATATTATATAAATCTATGAAAGTGTGAATGGGTAAGTATTTGTTAAGTTCATATACCTAGAATGTAAGAATCTAGACAAAAAGCAGTACCCCCAAATAGTGACCTTGAAACTTTATGGTGAATATGACACAGCGTGCACTAGCTAACTAATGAATTGATTAATTGTGACAGGCTTCATCGAAGAGGCCAAGTCACAGACTCCAACTGCAATTTGCTACTGCAATGGAGATCTGTGTGGCTGAAGGGAAGCCCTGTGGCTCTTTATCTCACAATGCTGCAAGTTTGTGCAAAGCGAGGCTGTCTCAAACAGCTACTTCTGCATCCTGACGATTATTAGGAAACCGGAACAGCCTGGGACATGAAAAAGTACCAGGGCATCTAAGAATTAGATCTGACCCAGACGGCTGTTCTCAGAGACCAAGCAAGCTCAGCATTGGGGAAGGGAGGGAAAGGGGACGAGAGAAAGAAACAGTGCAGAACAAAGCTCAATCTCCATCCCTGGTTTTTCCTACATGACAACCAGCGACACTTGACATGGGCCATGTGCAATTTGTTTTTATTCTGTTGTACACTTTCTTAACCAACCAGAGTGGTTTGCCTGTCACCCTCTGCCATTGAGAGCCTACCTCAAAAGAGACACCACAGGAATTTTTATTATTGTGGGAAACACCACACCCACAGCTGATTTAATTATCAGCTGATATATATCAAGCTGTATTAACTTCTACGACCTGATGCATTTTTAGTTATGCGGAAGTTAATTTGCCTTCGGTATCTCAAAGTAGAGGAGTCTGCCTCAGACAGTTAAGATGTCATTAAACTTAAGTAATCAGAATTAACATCTGCTACAGTCAATATAACCCATATAGCCAGAGTAGCCACCATCAAACAGACTGCTCGCTAGAGACTTGGAAAGACTCAAAGGTTCTCAAATTTGGAATAACATCTAAAGTCACTTGTTCTCACACTGTTACAAGACCCACAAAATGTTGTGTAACTCATGCTTAGAAGGTTTAACACAAGCACCTAAGTTATAGCGGACTATCCAAAAGAAATCATAATCTTAAATTACTGCTACCTCCATGGGATTCCTTTCTCTTTAATATGGCTGTGTTGGGTATCCTACCGAGGTGAGTCCTATCTCCTGGAGGATGTTTAGAGAAAGGAGGAGCCTAAAAGGAGATGGATGGGGGGCATTGTATGGAATTTGCAGACTGTCGAGTTTCTATACAACACTCTAGAACCTAGGAAACTAAGGATGAAACCTTCCAGAAAAAGATGTGGAGTAAGAGGAAGAGAAAACGGGCGGTACTGTTGTGCTCGGGTGGCTGTTGGGGGACAGCTCACATGAACCTGAGGAGAGAGTGTGCCTGCCAAGATGGGCTGTGAAGGACATGGCAGGACATCCTTGTCCAAGACATGGACTGAGGCTTGAGGAAGTGTCCGGAACTGTAAAGTATTATACAACTTAAGCTTTAAGATAATAAATCTATGTGAAGTTAAACAAACCTCAGTTTCCTCTTTTATGAAATGAGAATCAAATCAACTATCAATGCAAGAGATCTACAGTGGGGCAGCTCGGATCTAGACTTTGTAAGTGAGAAAACTCTATGTATAAATAAAACTATTTGATCAACTTATCGTGGATGAACGCTGGGATAGGCAACACCACCTACAGAGACCCCTGGCTGCAAAGCCTGCCTGACCTTTTGTAATTAGGCAGACTGTACTACCATGTGATATGAAGGTGACAGCCAGTTGTAAGGAGAGCTGAACACCAAATGCCACCTGGGGAAAGAGTATAATCTGTTGATTATTCTCTGTGTGCACCTCACTCAAAAGGCTATTAAGCCCACTTGGATGCAAGGACCCGTCTGGCCGGCTAACTGAAGAGTGTCCTGTCTCCATTAGTGACGTGACAATCATTCCACCTAAGGCGATGTGAAGATGCTCCCTAGAGTGTTACGATGATGTCATTTCGGGAAAGGGGGACATGAGAGGAACAGAGTGCAACGTAAAGGTAATCGGGGTCTTGATTATCAATAACAACATGACAGAGGAAACGGTCGTGGCTTATAGATATGAACATCAACCTTGACCTGCTCCAGCTCTTGGTCTCTATGTTTAACATTAACCAGAACCACACATCCACCAGTGAGAACCGACCCACAGTGTTTTAACTTTGGGAGCCATTACCACTTTCTAATACTGAGTTATTATATCCCCTATATGTAAGCAATAAGACGTGAGCCTGCTGCTGAGGAATGGGTAGTGCGGTGGTTAGAGAGGACGATGGTATTACGTATGCCACAAGAAAATAAATCTGCTTGATATGCCAGCCTTATGAGTTCAGTTGGGTGATCCACCCACGATGGAGGGACAAAATGGCCCAGAGTTAATAGACAGCAGGACCAAGGAAGGTTTTAGCTTAAGGAGGTGAATGGCATCCCCCTGCCTCAAGCTTCCCTTCGACACCCCTCTTCATGCTCCCAATAGTTTTCTTGCTTGTTTTCCTAAATGCCTCACCTTTCAGAATACTCAGAAAAAGCAAAGGAGATAACGGTGACCGTCCCCAGCATGCAGTGAGCATAGCAGACAGACGTTCATCCCCCACTCTCATGACAAGACCACACGTCCACATCGAGACACTGGTCCTTAGGCGGTTTATGTTTCTTTCTGACTACGGCTGGTAAATAAATATACTAGGTGAGACCATACCAGGCCTATGCGGGAAGCATCTCCCTCAGACTTCTCAAATACTAAAAAGATACAGTTTTCAGTTCAAGACTCTTTTAAGGGTGGAAACGGAGGAATGATGTCGTTAAAAAGGCCAGTCAGAGACAATAGGAATAAAAACATACTCTCTACAGAGAGATGGGCTCCCTAGGGAGAAAGGCTGCAAAAATTGCTCCATGGCCAAAGTCAGAAAGACAAATCATCCCAGCGCTCTGTAAATTCTATTAGAATAACACATATCCAAATTCTTGGGTGTCACCATGACTACAAAAGCGCTATCAGAAGGTGGAACGGTGAATACTTTATCATGAGGACCAATAGCAATGCTTCGACTGGTTAATGTTTGAAAATGATCTTCAGGAATGAGAGAAAAAATGATAAAAAACCTATTCCGAGAGTTATTTTCTTTTGTGCTACTATTATGAAACCATCTCACTTTTGCAATACCTTTCTGAACCCAGCCCAAATTAAAAATACAAAATAGCCATCATAATGAAAAATCATTTCCTGCTGCTCTGCATTTTTTGGTTCTCTTTTTTTCCCCCTAAGCTGTGACTGGGACAGTTGAAATCACATGTGGCGATTACTGTTTACACTTCTTGTAGTCCCCTTGTGGTTCTGTGGGCAGCCTTAATCTTGCTTGAAGCTCCTGTAAAGATGGTCTGTGTAAAAGTCACACCCACCACCGGGATAAACAAGAAAGTGTACCTCGTTCAAACTTTAGCCGCTGATAAAGCTGGAACTCATCCACAGGCACCAAACAGGCGATCTGAAATCAGAGACATGAGAGATGAGATTCTGGTCAGCAGAGGATCCCGTATGGCCGGCCCTTTCCAGTAGCTTTCTCCAACTTGACCTCTACACCCTCTCTGAGTTGTCTGGAAGCCATTATCACTGCTTGATCATGCAGCAACAAGTGCAGCAGTCTGTCCCCATTCCCCTTACCATGACTAGAAACCACTTCCCCGGGCGGGCCATCTGTGACGAAGGCCCCTGATAGCCTCCATTCCTTGGTCAGCAGCTACTGACCACATTTTGATATTTGGGTCTCTCGAGTTATTTGTGGCAGGTATGGAAGAAGCTCTTTCCTTCTCTACGCTCATAGAAAAAGGAAACTTTCCAAAGACTAGCTTTGGAGCTGAGGTCAAGCAGGTAGCACCTTGGCAATTAGGCCAACTCTGTACATAGAGATGGTATGCTTTGTGTGATATAAACTTTGACACTGACTAAATTTGCTTCACTTACACCACACTGACACATGATACAGTAGCAACGAGAGTCTGTCTTATGACATTCCTTGTGACTGGAGTCCCATTTCTGCTTCAGACAGCAGAATGAACCAAAGGGTTCCTAGTGACCAACAATGACTCATGCTAACCAAGACACTTCCCATTAAACATCTTACCATCTCAAACTCGGAGGGAGGAAATGTTAACTGCTCTTATAAACTGGAATTCTAAAGCTGTTAGTGCCGTTGATAGTGACGTATAACTATATTGATGTTACCCACTTACAAATGAGAGATGGGAAAAACTGGAGATCAGCCTCCCAGAAATTCAAGGAGTAAATGTGGGCCCCTCCTCTTAGCCTTGATAATTCCAGCATGAAACTAGTAAGCTACTATATACATACATTATTATATACATTATGTACTATATAGTATATATGCTTATATAGTGTGAACTATAGATATAATTTTCTTGCAAACTACATTTAAATGAAAACATTTTTGCAATTGACAAAACAAAACCTGCTTTGAGAAAACCATAGTAAGCTGATGTCGTAACTAAAATTGCATTTAATAAATACAAATAAATATTTTTTTGAGACAGGGTTTCACTGTGTAGCCCTGGCTGTCCTGGAACTCTCTCTGTAGGCCAGGCTGAGAGATTCACCTGCCTCTGCCTCCCAAGGCATCTGCAACCACTGCCCGGCATACAATACATTTTAAAAGTACATTCAAAATGGAATCATGTACCTTAAAAGCAGACTCAATCTGTATATTTCACTAATCACTCAGAACAAGGTAACAAAAAATGAACTAAAGATCACAAAATAATCAAGTTTAGTCTCCCTCATACCAAACTAAGTTTGGTAAATTCAATCCATTCTGAAGAACATTCCCCTTCAAACTTTCTTTTACCAAATTGAAAATAAAAATGTGTTTTAATCTGGTACCTTAAGTAAAAGTCCCTTAGCGATCCTCATAAGAAAAAATAGGACCAATTTCACACTATATGTATTTTGCTATAGTTCTATTAAAAGTATGATTGGGCATGAGCAACATAGAGAACTAAATTTGTTCTCTGCTATAGGACCACCCAAAACAAACAAACAAACAAACAAACAAAATCTCTCCTGAAGGTCAAAGGCGGCAGGAGTAAGATTCAGAGCTGGAGAGAGCAGGAGAGAGCAGGGGAGAGCAGGGGAGAGCAGGGGAGAGCTGGAGAGAGCAGGAGAGAGCAGGAGAGAGCTGGAGAGAGCAGGAGAGAGCAGGAGAGAGCAGGGGAGAGCAGGAGAGAGCAGGAGAGAGCTGGAGAGAGCAGGAGAGAGCAGGGGAGAGCAGGGGAGAGCAGGAGAGAGCAGGAAAGAGCTGGAGAGAGCAGGAGAGAGCAGGGGAGAGCAGGAGAGAGCAGGGGAGAGCAGGGGAGAGCAGGAGAGAGCAGGAGAGAGCTGGAGAGAGCAGGAGAGAGCAGGGGAGAGCAGGGGAGAGCAGGCGAGAGCAGGAGAGAGCTGGAGAGAGCAGGAGAGAGCAGGGGAGAGCAGGAGAGAGCAGGGGAGAGCAGGAGAGAGCTGGAGAGAGCAGGGGAGAGCTGGAGAGAGCAGGAGAGAGCAGGGGAGAGCAGGAGAGAGCAGGGGAGAGCAGGAGAGAGCAGGAGAGAGCAGGAGAGAGCTGGAGAGAGCAGGAGAGAGCAGGGGAGAGCAGGGGAGAGCAGGCCCAGGCAACAAGCCTGGCTCTGTCCGTGATGCTTCTGTGTGGCGGGCAGATGATCTTAATGCTTCTTCACCTTTGGGCCCAAGGTGGTATCTGTGACCCAATATTCAGTCTCCTCTTCTCTAATGCTACTGATATCAAAGATTCAATGCAACAGCCATGAGGCCAACTCGCCCTGATCGAAAATATTCTGTGGCCCAATACACACCTTTTTAAAATCCATCAAAGGCAGCTCCTAGCAATGCTGGTTTTTTTCCAGTGAGGAACAGTTCGTATAATAGCTAAGCCACAAAATGTTTACGGAAGACAAGCAAATGGGAAATCAAATGTTTTAGAAACAGATCCTATGTTAATGAGAAAAGGGACAGAAAGTGACACAGTAAGAGGTACTGAAAAGAGGGGTGGAGGTTTATTTTAAATTAGAAAGACAGATTTTATCAGAGTAACACTCAATGGCCAACAGGAAAGGCATACATCTCTAATGTGTGTTTGTGTGTCTGTGTTTGTGTGTGTGTGTGTGTTTGTTATTTATTAGAGGTAGGCCTTGACAAAGCAGGTCAACTTTCCCACTGAAGTTTGCAGTCACCGAGCTGTCCATGTTCACTCCGCTCCGCCAGGGACAACACAGACCCTGCCCAGGGCTCGCTGGTCTGTTCTGCTCTGCCGCTCGGGCTTGTATCTCCTCAGTAAGTCTGCTGACAGTCTGCCGTGGGCTATGCAGAAATGGCACTCAAAGAGTAAAACTCACTCAGAAGGCAATATACACATTGAAGAGTCAAAATAAATCTACTGCCTGACCTTTTCACCTCTTATATTTTGTAAATTAAACTAATATCCTAAAGTGCTTCTCTCTTGGTGTGGTTTTTATATGAGAGGAAGAGCAGAACATTAAAAAAAAATAGTACATTATCCAAAGTATTAATTCCTGGTTCCACTGTTATTTGGGGCTAAGCCATAATTGTTCATGGTTTCCATTTGCACAATTATAAAATTTAAGTAAATTCTATTAGGATGAGTTCTGGAAGGTGAAAGGGCCTTACTGGGTGTTTGAGGATGTTCACAGGTGCTTGAAAACTGTCACATGGCTAGCCTGGCAATCCCTGGAAATAAATGAAATTATAAAGAGCTATCTCGCTCTCTGTCTTTATCCACTATTGCCCAACAAAGATATTCAAAATTGTCCAAAATCACACTATAATGCTTTTTTGAAAAAAAATTTTTTATTCCCAAGTAAGTTCAGACTTAAGACATGTCATAAAGGCTGAATGAAGAGTTCCTGCACTCTCTCAATTCTCCTTAAAGAGAACCTCATATCAAAGTTGTCATTAATTATTAAAAGAATGCAGTTGAAATTGGTATAATACAACTGAATGGTTGCCAGGACTTACTAAGATTTCACACATCCTCCCACTAATGTCCTTTTCCAGTTTGGTACCCAACCCAAACCATCGCCCTCAGTCTAGCTGCAGGGTCTCCTAGGCCCTCGGTGACAGATGACAGGTGACAGCTTACCTTTCCCTCTCCTTCTCTTCACATATTTGAAATGCACAGGCCAGTGGCCTGAGTGCTGTTCTTCAACTTTGGTTGCCATGATGCCTTCTTATGATTAGATTCAGGTTGTGATTTGGGGGTGGGAGGGGATATCAGGTGTGATTTGGGGTAAAAGGATATCAATGTGATTTGGGGTAAAAGGATATCAGGTGTGATTTGGGGGCCATTGGGAGGTACACAGGGTGAGAATACTGGTGATATTAACTTCCTGATTTGATTAAGGGAATCTACGCCAGAGTTCTCTGTCCTCTGTAATTTGCATATATTTTACAGGAGTACTTTAATTCCAGATCATTTTTTTATACTATGTCTGCCACAAGTGTGTGGGTGCCTAAAGAGACCAGAAGGGGGCACTAAGAGTTCTTGGAGCTGCAGTTAAGGTCTGTTGTAAGCCATCCAACCTAGGTACTGGGAACCAAATTTGGGTCCTCAGGGAGGACAGGAAATGCTTTTAACCATTAAGTCATCTCTCCAGGCCCTTAATCAAAGATACTTAAGATAGCTGGCGCCTTTTCAATAATTAGGAGACGCACAAGATAAAGATGAAGACTTTATTACTTAGAGGTATTCAATCAGTGGGTGCACAGATGACTCTGTGTGTGTGTATGTGTGTGTGTGTGTCAGAGAGTACAAGCAAGGAGAGGAAAAAGGATACATATGTAATCATTGGTTAAGGGCATTATCTCAACAGGTTTTATGCGAGGAGTCTTACTTGAGTTTAAAGCACAGAATGGTGACTTCTAGGTGGTCACACTGGGACTGTGGAGTGGTTACTGTGGATTGTCCTGAGATGGTGTGGGGCCAAAGGCTAGTGAGGCCACTCGAGAAGTCTGTATCTAGCTGTCCCGTAGGGAGCTAGATTCTGTATAAAGCAGATATTTGGACTGGGCAAATTGAGGAAATTGGGGCAGGAGGAGAATTGGAAAGTATGTTAAGGGTGAGTGATGTGGCTTCTGCCACGAGAAGGCCCAGCTTGTCCTCGGAGTGCACGCTAAGGCAAAGGAATGTATGCCTGCACTGTGGAAGCCACGTGTGTTAGAGTGGCATCTCCAGCAGCCGACAAGACACAGGAAGCCAGACTCAGCCGGACTCTTTATCACTGTTTGCTATGACCATAGTACAGAAACAAGCACCCCGCCCACATCAACCCTAACCTTGTAAAAAAAAAAAAAATACAGAAGGAAGAGGAAGAGGAGAGGGAACAGGAGGGGAGAGTGGAACCAGCTCATCACAAATATCTGCTCTGAAAGTAATAGGTGACCCCCATAAGAAATGTGGGCCATAGCCAGGCGATGGTGGCACACGCCTGTAATCCCAGCACTCTGGGAGGCAGAGGCAGGCGGACGCCAGCGGTCTACAGAGTGAGTTGTTATAGCCAGGGCTATACAGAGAAACCCTGTCTCGAAAAAGTCAAATCCAAAAAAGAAAAGAAAAGAAATACGGGCCATGTAGCGTATATTCTTTTGTATTAGAACATTAAAATGTCATAGTTAAAAATTCGAAGTTAAAGACAGGCTTCAGGGTGCACTGCCTATTGGTTTGTAAAATCAGGCCAATAGGAAAGAGAAGCCAAGATTGTATTCAGGTCTAGCCCTTTAAATCAGCTGCTTAAAAAAAAAAAAGTCAAGAGCCAGGTTGACCAGTAGACTACAGGGGATGAGTGCAATCAGCAGTGAGTGGATCGTTATGACCCGCAAGCAAGGTCTGGGCCACTTCTGAGGCACCATGACTTGCAAAAACGGAAGCAGGAAAAGCCACTTGTTATACCAATTCTAATCATAATAACACTAGTGAACTAGCTACGTCTTCTGCCCCAACCCCCAAGAGCATGGGTGCCTCCTTCTAACAGAGCAGAAAAGGCGTCCACCATTCATCTGAGTATAGCAAACACCCATATACTAGAGGCCGAATCCTGAATGGAAAGCGCCGGAGGGCATCAAAGCAGGACAGAGAGCGCTTCCCCATTTACACCGCTGCCACCGTGGGTTAACCGAGGCTGGGACAGAGTCAACTAAAGAGCCGCTTAGCTTTCCTGGGCAGCTTTTAAAGATCATAGAGATTTTATCTTCCACTTACACGGGGCTTCAAATACATCTAAAAATGAGGTTTTAAATGTGTTCAAAAATAAATGTCAGCTGGGAACCTCAAAAATACCTCTTCACTCTGGTTTGGCAGAGTCCCCTCCCACCGCCAGAATTTAGCTTTTCTCCAGCCAGCACACATGACAATGGATGGGAATTAGAGACACAGAGGGTCCCTTCCTGTTTGTACCCCTACATCCCTGTCACAGGAGGAGTTTCCCTAGCCTGGCCTGGGCATCTTCACTGCCCCCCTCCCTGCCCCTGCTTCCTACCAGGGTAATGGGAAGGACTGGTGTTAAAGGAGAGATGGGGAGGGCAGGCCCTAGGAACCTGGTCCCTACAGCACCAGCAGCCTCTCCCAAAGCCACCTTAAATAAACACATCATCTGGGGGAAAACTGTATTTATTTTGCACGGGTAACCTCCAAGTCCTTCACCCTTCTCCTCCTCCTCCGCTAGGCCTCCAGGCTCTACACTCCAAATCCCTTCCTACAGAAATTCTGAGCCCTTGTTCCTGGCGAGGCCAACTGTTCCCACCCTTCCTCTGGTGCATACTGTGTGGCATTGGAAGGAAAAGCCAGACTGGTTGTTTTAGGGCCCCAGGACTTGGAAAGAAGCTCGGTGTGTGAGAGGCGGCAGAGAGGCACATTCCTGCCCTCCCCTGCCAGCTGCCGGTTGGAAGCTCAGTTGTCTTGGCCGCACAGTGACAGGTACTGTTCAAGTGGTTCTATGTGCTTGTCACTGGAATGTCACAGGGCACAGACAGCTTAGGCTCTCCTGGCACGGGTGGGGGCATGCCACTTCTCCAACACTGCAGGGAACTGCTGAGATTAAACATCACCTTTCAACATAGAACTTTACTTAAAGTAATGCTGACAGAAATAACAGCCCGCGTCCTGTGTTTATAATTCCATGTTGGACAAGGTTCCTGGTTCCGATACATGGGAAAACCCTGTTGATGAAAGTACCAGATGACGCAATGAAGGAAAACTTGACTTTCCCCAGGCTCCCAGCAAGGTCACCTGTCAGCCGCCAGCCACTGTCCATCATGGGGCTTCTGGGACACTGAAAGGGAAGTGTTCTCCTGCCTCTGGTGTAAGTTAAATGGAGCCCAAGCCGGCCATCAAACGCTTTCCTAACGAGGCTGTTCCTGACAGACAAACATGAAGAGACAGAGCCATGGCTGGGCCAATTTGGAGGATTCAGGAAAACAGACAGAAGGAGCAGAGCCAAGTGGGCAAGCTGGATCTACCCAGGAAAGGCTGCACACAAAGAGATCAGCCAGCAGGAGCCAGAGCCATTCCTAACAAGCATGGTTATGCATTACCTGTAATGATCAGACATTTCTCTCAAGTGAAAGGGAGAAAAGGGTCGTGGTGATGGGATCCAGTCAGGTGGTGTACAAATGAGTCCCACTGAGATAGTCAGCACTGCAGAGGCTATGGGCCATGCAGTAGTTAGCACAAGGGTTCTATACAAGGACATCTGGGTACCAGGAAGATACTCAGCCCCTTCTGTGTGTGTGTGTGGTATTTTCACTTTCAAAGGAAGAGTTCCAAATAAACAGATGTAGCTACTTAGATCTCCAATATAATCTTTTGTTTGATTCAAAATTCAGAATGAAAACACCCGAGTGCCACCCCCCACCCCATAGCCCCCCACCCCCTTACCCCCAGCGCCATTACAAGGTTTTACCACTGGAGACAGAAGTCATGGCACATTGCTTAAGAACTTGACTCCTGCAACTGAATGCTCATCTCTACAGAGAATGGGCTCTCTGTAAAGCCAGTGAGAATAGAAATGGCCTATGAGGACCCTGGAGAGTCATATTATTCATCTAATGAGAAAGGAGCTTGATGAATTTTAAATCTGCTCAGTTTAGAATAGTCTTTGTTCTGTTTTCTCAAATCTACTAGGAGATTTTTTTTTAAATAAAGTTTGAGAAATATTATGGGCTTGTTTGCTTTTAATATAGCCTTAAAGTAAAATTGCTTTTGGAAGAATAGCTAGATACAGCCAGAAGCAACCAGAAAGGAATGAGAATGTGTGTCCCTGAGGAGGACTGCATAGCAGGCAACAGGGAAATGGGCACGCAAGGACGACAGAAAAACCTAAGGGCTGTTCTAAACGCATCAGCCTCTCTGCCAGCATCCAAGACATCAGCATCCAAGACATCAGCATCCAGGACATCAGCATGCAAGACATCAGAATCCAGACATCAGCGAACAGTTCTCCCTACCATGCGAGGTCCAGGATAACACTGCGCAACTAGGCTCTCCACAGTGACAGAGATGCTCTGCTCTGGGCTGTCTATCAGGCAACCATTAAGCACGAATGGCTATGAACACTTCAAAACAATGATTAAGTAGCGTACCAGAAGAATTAAGTTTCTTTTTATACGCTTGTAATTAATCTACGATTAAATATCCACACAGGACTGGCAACTGCCAGACTGGGTCTAGATTCACAAACTTTGTTTTAAAACCTCAACCAAACTGTTCATTTGTGTTCGCTTATAGATTTTGTTTCATATAGAAATTAAAGTAAGATTTCACTCAAACCCAGCTTTTACAGTCTATTTTACATCTCTAGTGCTTCACTTGCATAATTAGCTGCCTCCTTATATGTTTGTGACCTCTCTGCCAGGTCAGAAGCTGCCCCAGGATGCTGCTCAGCTGCCTGGGCCTCTACTCAGTACCAGGAGCGGGGTGGTACCCGTACCTCGTGCTCTCTCTGTTTATACTTGGACTAGTCAGACTAGAGGAAGAAGTCACAAAGGACAATGCCACGGCCAACGCTCTCAAATACTGGGGCCTCATTTTTAAGAACAGTTCTGTCAGGCTACAGAGATGGCTCGGCAGTTAAGGGCAGTGGTTGCTTTTCCAGAGGTCCTGAGTTCAGTTCCCAGCAACCACATGGTGGCTCGTGACCATCTAAAATGGGATCTGATGCCCTCTTCTGTCTGATACCTGATACATGCAGGCATACATGTAAATAGAGCACTTGCATACATAAATAAATAAACCTTTTAAAAAAAACAAAACAACTTGTGTTACACAGCACACAGTGTCCAGAGCCCCAGGTGGCTAGTTTCCCAGGCCTCTGTCTCTTCCTTCCGTTACACACTGCAGAACACTGAGGTCAGCAGGTCCTTGGGGTGGGGTTGGGGGAAAGGATGAGTATCTTTATCATCCTTTTAGCAAAACTTAGACTTCATCAAGTTCTTAAGATGAGTCAATTCTACACCAACCTTTCTTATAGCCATGTTCTATAAACTGCACACAGGACAGACTGAGGCAGGGTAGGAGTAGCTACAGCACTTTCTCCCTGCTTTTCTTACAAGGCAAAGGGTATGTTTTAAAAAAAGAGAAGAAAGAAAGCAGGTGTATTCAGAAAGATGTATACATACGCACGCGCACACAGTTATCCATCCACCTGGATATTTAATCCACCCACACACTGCCGAGAGTTTCTGACTCTCAAGCCTTTCGCTGCACATTTCTTCTGTCTAACTTTGCTCCCCCTTAATGCTATGTGGCTGTAGACTAGGAGAACTGGATTAGAATCCCAGTTCTTCCTGGATCGGTCCCTTGAGGTAAGTCACTTACAGCCCCAGGGCTTCAGTTCCCTTATCTAAGAAAACACCTGACTGTGTGAGGCTTGTGGGGAAGATTAGCTAATACACAGGCCAAGGAAGGCCAGGAGGAATGCCCGGGGCCAGGCAGGTGTCCCGTCAGGTGTCCCCTGCTTATCAAATGGATGGTTTATTTCATCGGTTTCTAGGGAGCCTTCTTGGAAGATTACACATTCTCTTAGACAAGAGTTCATTATGCTCAGGTGAATAGGCACTGAAGAACCAGAGGCAGATTTCAGGGCAGCCATGAGGGGGGATCAGACCAAAAAAAAAAAAAAAAAAGATGAGACAAACTGTAACCTGGAGAGATGGGAAAACCTGCTCTAGGAGGAGAGACTTATCTGATGCACAAGGCAGCCCAGCTGCAAGGCCTCCCTCCCTCTCTGCTCTTTGGCAATCTTTTAACCTCAGACCACCTCTGCAGAAAGCTACTCTAGGAAGCAAACAAACTTATATAGAACCACAATTGCTTATATACTGTATAACTTACTAACTTAAGCACCCTCCAAGCCCCACTTCTGACCGGTTAGATTTCTAGCATCTTCACCTGTTTTAAGAGCTTCTACAATGCACAAGAAGACGTCCATAAACAGAACTGAGATAAATGGCCCTGCTCACAGCTTGTATAAGGATTCCAGCTCAGTGTGGCAATAAAACACTCCTTTAAAAAGTTAACCTCTGCTAACTCCCTAGTAGGCAATACTTAACGGTCAAGAGGTAGGAAATAATTCAGCAGGGAGGAAGGAACAGTCATGGAGTGCATCCATACCTCAGTTTCCTGCAGGGTCCCATGGTTTAGGCACACCATGTCAGGACAAGTGATAGGAGATCCACATCCTTCTCGGATTGACAGCACCATATACTGTTTCAGGCACTATAAAAAAAGAAATAAATACAAGCAGATATTTTAAACTCTGCACCCATTACAGTAGCACAAGGGTTACATAAGAGAACATCCACTGCCTCTTCCTAAATTGGCTGTCCTGGGGTTCTTGTACCCAGGAATCATAAGTTATCACAAGTGTGGATACTAAAGAGCCACCACTTTGGAAAGAATGCAGAGCCAGGCAATTAATCACAGGTGACTTCATCTTAAGAGTTTATTCAGGTCAAGATTCCCGCTTACTTGCTCGCTCAGTCTGTCCTCCATACTGGGAAAAAGAAGAAATGCTTTAGCATTCACAGCATGACCTTCATATTTTCTCTCTTTTCAAAACTCATTCCTGGGCTGGAGAGATGGCTCAGCGGTTAAGAGCACTGACTGCTCTTCCAGAGGTCCTGAGCTCAATTCCAGCAACCACCTGGTGGTTCACAGTCATATGTAATGGGAGCCAATGTCCTCTTCATCAATGTCTGGAGATGGCTACATTGTTCTCATGTACATAAAATAAATAATTCTTAAAAAAAAACAAACTTATTCCCAATTCTGTTTATTTTTTTTATTTAGATTAATGTGTCGAGTGTTTTTCTTGCATGTGTGTACTGCACCATGCATGTCAACAGAGGTCAGAAGCAGGTGTGGGATCCTGGAATTGAAGTTATGGATGGTTATGAGCGACCATGTGGGCGCTCAGAACCCACCCCAATCTCTGTAAGCGTTACATAGGCTCAACTGTCACTTCAGCAACCCCAGTTCTTTTTATTTGTGGACCATTCTGATGAGTTTGCTTAAGAGCAGAATGAGCTTCACTCTGGGGCCCTGCAAAGGAGCTACCCAGGCAGGGTCAAAATACTAGGAAGGACTGAGTTTTGTAGGATCAAGTCAGGTGACTTGCTGGTGGCCAGAGACAGCAAAGACACCTTGGGAAAATAGGCCATCCCAAAGGCCTTAGTAGATGCTATGTTGAGATTGTGATCTGTTTTGTTTTGTTGTTGTGCCTGTTTTGTTGTTTGTTTTTGGACACAGGGTTTCACTATGTAGTCCCGGCTGACCTAAAACTTTCAATCCACCTGCCTCAGCCTTCAGACCTGCTAGAGTTCCAAGCATTCCACACCAGGCACTCCTCAAAGAACTCTTGAGTAAAAAACAAAACAAAACAAAATAAAATAAAATAGGCACTGGGTGACTAGAGAAAAAGAAATTCTCCCAAGAGACAACAAGGAGACACGATCCACAACTTGATCGGCTTATTGATTATTGCATTGGAACCTTGGGCAGTGAGTAGAGAAAGCTTAGGAAAGGGATTGGTCGTAGCATGTAGGCCTCTAGTACCTTCCTTATCCCCCCGCACCTCAACAATTCATGCCCACAGGCAAAAGAAGGCAGAGCAGAGATGAGTCCCACAGGCTCAAGTGTGACAGATTCCAGATCGGAAGTATTCAGAACAAGTGTCACGCTGCTGGTATGCATTTGTCACGTACTTAGGCCTGCAGTTTGATTGCAAACAGGCTCTTGGCTTGTATTATTTTCCTATCAGGCACTCCAATCACCTGAAGGAGATTTCAGGTGCATAATACGATGTGTGTAGACTGCTCACAAATACTATGCAAGCCATTTTATAGAAGCCATTGCATGTTTGCAGGTTCTGGTATCTTGTGAGGAATCTCAGGCCTACTTCCCACCAGACACCAATTACTGTGGCTCCTGCTAATAAAACTCAAGAAGTCCAAAATCTGCCTCTTCTACTAATTAAATCTGAATTGGTGAGCCCTCATCTGTTTTTACAGCAAACAAACAAACAAACAAAAAGCCAAGCTCAATTGCTTGAGGAGTATCTCAAATATAATCTAGTCAGTGAAGCAACAACTTACAAAATGATGATTTATAACTGAGTTTCGATCTTTTCAAACTCATATACTTACATATCAACCCTTTACATTAAAAGCAATGTCATGCACTGTTACATAAACCATTGAATAAATGTCCGTGGTTAGAATGTTTCACAGAATTGTGAAATCTATGGCAGTTATTGACTTCTTGAAATTAAGTTTTTTTTTCCATGTGAAGATGAAACCCGGGCATCACTATTCTATCTCACTTAAAAGCATTTTTTTTTTCCTAGTTAGACACACTGATGACTCAATAGCCAGGGCCAACAACTTAAGTCAGATTTGGGTCTCTTCAGGAATTTAACAGGCCCTTTTCTAGAAGAATAAATGTCTTCAATCACACAAAACCCAGAAATTAACTTAAATATCCATCATGAACTATTCAAACAAACTTTGCTGAATTTATACAATGGGATGCTGCAAAATCATGAGAGAGATTTTCAAATGGTAGTTGGAAGACATGAGAACATGACCATGATATAGTATACCACAGAGAGAGGAGGCGTCGTGGTTACCCCAGTCGCTCTTACCCTGTGAGTAGCTTCATGGTAGATACCAAATATTAACTTGTACTTTCACGTTAAGAAATGGGTAACAGTTTCTTGCCCTAAGATTTACTGTGGGAAACGTGGCTTGGTCCCAGGGGCTGAGTCCCAGGAGAGAGTAGCATCGGGGACATGTGAGGAAGATCTCTGATGGGCGAAGCTCCAGAGGAGCTGAACCCTGGCTCACACAAAGGGTGATGTCCCAAAGGACCCTGCAAAGGGCTGCCTACCAGGCTGCTTCTGGAGACTTCCAAGGCTCTCATCGGCCACATGGTCCCAATTTTATTGTCTTTGCCCTCTCCTGCCAGCTGCCACTCACAGAAACTGAGGTAAACAGGCTCTAAAAAGCCAAGTTCCCCAGGCCCAAGGGGAAAGGGCTTGAGGGAAACAGGGTGGTACCATACTACGAATGTCAGAGCCCAGTGGCTGAGGTGGGACACCCACTGACGGGGGAAGACTCCACCCAGGACCCAGACGGCTGTCCCCATCGTGTTTAAAGTTCCCTGACTCTGACAGGAACCAGTTAAAGCCACACAGGGCAGAGAAGCTGAACAGACAGAAAGGGTGTACAGACCAGCACATCCCATCAGCCTGTAGACAAGCTTTCCCTTACAAAGTTTTAGGGGTAGAGAAAAGGCTCTAATGGTATATAGTAACTAGAGAGATACTATATGTATCTTTATGGTACAAAATAATTATTTAAACTTACACTGCAAATTTATACAGTTGAAATATTAAGGTTCCCCACTGGCTGCTTAGAGCAGATGTTCCGTTTGCTAATGCAAAGTCTGTAACATATCAAGTAATGAATTTAGAAGCTTTCTACTCAAGCACTCCCATGTCTACAAGAAAGACGGTGTGCCGCGATTTTAGGAGAGAGGCTGGATCTGGGTGCAAACCCCTTCCTTTTATTCTAAGAAAGGCTTGCTGGAGATGGGGACCTGTGCATGTGGGTTGTTCCTGCTGCTGGGAGCTTGCTTGGGTGCCCGGCCGACGTCATCGGAGTGGGTGCACACTTCTCCGAGAAGCAGAGGAAGTTAGTTCCTGTCGCTGCTTCTTACATTTTCCAAGTGCCGCGTACTCAGGTCTTCCGTTTACTTTCACTGAAAAATATCACCTCAGAGCCTCCCTTCACTGCTCCCACTGGCTAGAGAAGCACAAAGAATCAGAAGTGTCTTACAAGAACCACAGTCTGTAACAGACAAGCCAAACCCAGGTAAACAACGAACGATTCTGGAGGAAAAAAGGAAAAAAACAAAACCTGGCACCTAGCTTACACATAAAGAGAAACACATAACACTACAGTCATTTGTCACCTTAAGCAAGTGCAGATCATACTTGAGCAGTATGCAGATCTTGCAATTTTCTGATCAGCCAACAGAGTCTAAAAGGGATGTTTCAAAAACAACATTTCAAAAGCCCGGGTGACTCACGGAAGGAAGCATTGTTTCTTTTGTGCAGTTCCCTTTCATGTGCATGGCTTGACAGAGCAGAGACAAATACTTTAAGACCATAAGGGTCATAAATAATATCAGAGACTCCTCTTCCAACTCACTGCACAGCCCACAAGGATTCCGACAGGACGTCGTCAAGCGCCCAGCCACCAAACACACGGGGAGCCAGGTGATGGGTATTGTTCCCTCCGGCTCAGCCTATGACTTATGTCAATGGAATTTTTCAAGGAAGGGTTTTTTTCAAGGCTGTTGCTCACACTGTATCAAAGGACACAGTGTTCTCCACAAGGTGTTCTCCCTTGCCATAGAGACATGTAATGCACCCACTTAAGAGCCAACTATGGGCATAGACCACACAGTCAGAGATACACAGATGATGGGCAGATGATAGTTAGCTAGACAGATGCTAGATAATAGATCATTGATAGATAATAGATAGAAATTGCTAGATAGGTTATTAGCAGGTGATAGATTAATAGTAATATTAATGATAGATGATTAATGGATTACAGATGACAGGTAGATGATAGACAACAGATGACGGGAAGGTGACTGGGAGAAAGGCAGTCAGATCGATGGATGACAGATGATGTATTTGTGTGTGTGTGTGTTCTTGACTGTACTGCTAATCCTCCCCAGAGCTCCCATCCATGCTACCTTGTCAGAAAGGACTTCCCAGCTAAGAAGACTCTTCCCTGCCTTTAGGGGTCTCTGGATGTGGTGTGCTTCCTCAGGTTAAACAGCAACCCTTGGCATCGACCTGCCCTGATAGAAGACCTTTATCTTGTCTTCCGCGGGATCCTAGGAAAGACAGAGCCACACCCAGACACATCACTGGTCTCTGAATCCCTCTCTCATAAGCATCATGACCCTGTTTCAACTATCATAGCTTTATCGTGAGTTCTGTAAACTGGAGATGTGTTCTCTGACTTTGTTTTTCTTTTCTGAGATACTCTGGACAGTTCTAGTTGTTTCTGTTTATAACACGCAGAAACAGTACTGAGTGCCTTCCACTTACCTTATCAATAATGTTTATTTTTCACAGTATACATTTTACATATTTTCATCCATTTCTTGGTCTTTCAGTCCTTTGGAAATTATTGTAAATGGAGTTTCTTTCACAGTCCCATTCTATCAATCCTTGACAGGATGGAGAAATACTGTTGACCTTTGTACATTGTTCTTGTCTTCTGCCGCCTTGCTAAACTGGTATCTGAAATTTTAAATCTGCGGTGACGGTTAGGTGTGGCCATGCCTGAGAATCCGTGTCCTGCACCATTCACCCCCATCCCTGCCCCACCTCTGCCCCACCCCTGCCCTAACTATTACTCTGGGAGATACAGTTATGCCTTCCATTGCTGCATGCGTGGGTTAGCAGTGTTAACTGAGATGAACCTCAGAGAGAGGGGTCTTTCCATCGATACCCACAATGGAAACAGGCGTTAGCTAGTTCTAAGCAAAGGAGTGAAGGAAAAAAGGGGAAATTACATATACAACATTGAAATACTTTTAATTTCAAGAACCTTAAATATTTTAAAGTGGTTCTGCTACTTTTTCTGGAAAGGGGTCCAGAAGTCTGAATGGTCAATATGGAAAATTATGTCCAGGCTCCACTCAGAAGCACCTCCGGTTTTCACCAACAGAGAGCAATCAGACACTTCTGTTTTCATCTCAAGTGATTAAGAAATACCTACTTTTGGTGACAGGAATTACTACCTGGTCCAGCCCTCTCAAGGAAGCCATGAGATCTGGAGACTAGAAGAACATTCCACCAGAGCAGATGTCTCTCATGGTGGATACCTGCTTCCAACACAGATGACTCAACAACTCTCCGTGGACCTCAGAGGCTTCCCCTTTGCCCCATCCGGACTTAATCTCTCACCAAATCCTGCTCTAGTCCACAGGAGAGCCATCTGGCCCGGCCGCTACCTATGACACAGAAAATACCCATGGCTCCAGGACGAGAAAACAAACACGCTAGCCAAGTTTACATCCTTCCATTTCCTCCAAGGAAGCGTTACCTCAGCGCCGCAAGCCCTCGGCTGGCACCGGGCGTCAGCACAGACCTGGCACAGGCAGTGAGAATAAGCATGCCCCTACTCCACATAGGAAGGGAAGCAAAAGTCAAATTGATAAAGGTTCAGAAAAATCTCTGCTGCCATGATTAAACAGGATTCAACCATCCAGCCTCCTCTATGTGAACACGGGCAGCACGGTGTCTCTCCAGGGAATTCAGCGTGAGTATCCAAATCATGTAACACACATGAGGCGTGGTGGGTAAACGGAAAGAGCTTTGTGATGGGGAAGAGGGCCATGGCTGGGATCTGCTGAGCTTCCTTCGACTCAGCTAACTCACGGCTCCACCCTCACCAATGTTCGTGGAGTTCACTTTGGCATTAGGACCAAAAAATGACTTCCAAGGGGGACTTTGAGGACCCTGTTCGTTTCCTCTGTTTGCTGCTTGCCTAACCAAGAGGTGAGGGGCTTCCACTGTCACCACAAGCCACCCCACCGGAACCAGCTGTGCGCCTAAGCTGTACAGTTCTCCTGCTATTGGTTAATTGTCTCAGACATTCAGCTAGTGATGGGAAGGTGACAAGCAGAGCTTACATCTGAAAATCCCTCGCTGTGCTTTCACAGAAACTCCGAAACTGCTATCATCCCATTTCACACGGACCACATGAGTAATTGAGCCTCAGTTCTCATGACTAATACTTACAGAATTTGAGGTTTAAACTAACATCTGATTGGGATGCTTATCCTTCTGTGTTTTCCTACTATATAAGTTATTATTATATTTTTTTTACAGACGATATATTTTGATCACATTCCTTCCCCTCCTCCAAGTCCTCCCAGATCTTTCATATTTCCCTCCCGAGGCCGCTTTTTTTTTATTTTATTTTATTTATTCGATATAATTTATTTACATTTCAAATGATTTCCCCTTTTCTAGCCCCCCACTCCCCGAAAGTCCCGTAAGCCCCATTCTCTTCCCCTGTCCTCCCACACACCCCTTCCCACTTCCCCGATCTGGTTTTGCCGAATACTGCTTCACTGAGTCTTTCCAGAACCAGGGGCCACTCCTCCTTTCTTCTTGTACCTCATTTGATGTGTGGATTATGTTTTGGGTATTCCAGTTTTCTAGGTTAATATCCACTTATTAGTGAGTACATACCATGATTGATCTTTTGAGACTGGGTTATCCCACTTAGTATGATGTTCTCCAGCTCCATCCATTTGCCTAAGAATTTCATGAATTCACTGTTTCTAATGGCTGAATAGTACTCCATTGTGTAGATATACCACATTTTTTGCATCCACTCTTCTGTTGAGGGATACCTGGGTTCTTTCCAGCATCTGGCAATTATAAATAGGGCTGCTATGAACATAGTAGAGCATGTATCCTTATTACATAGTGGGGAATCCTCTGGGTATATGCCCAGGAGTGGTATAGCAGGATCTTCTGGAAGTGAGGTGCCCAGTTTTCGGAGGAACCGCCAGACTGATTACCAGAGTGGTTGTACCAATTTGCAACCCCACCAGCAGTGGAGGAGTGTTCCTCTTTCTCCACACCCTCTCCAACACCTGCTGTCTCCTGAATTTTTAATCTTAGCCATTCTGACTGGTGTAAGATGAAATCTCAGGGTTGTTTTGATTTGCATTTCCCCAATGACTAATGAAGTTGAGCATTTTTAAGATGCTTTTCTGCCATCCGAAGTTCTTCAGGTGAAAATTCTTTGTTTAACTCTGTACCCCATTTTTTAATAGGGTTGTTCTGTTCTAACTTCTTGAGTTCTTTATATATATTGGATATTAGCTCTCTATCTGATGTAGGATTGGTGAAGATCTTTTCCCAATTTGTTGGTTGCCGATTTGTCCTCTTGATGGTGTCCTTTGCCTTACAGAAACTTTGTAATTTTATGAGGTCCCATTTAT
Source organism: Apodemus sylvaticus (assembly GCF_947179515.1). Taxonomy (NCBI): domain Eukaryota; kingdom Metazoa; phylum Chordata; class Mammalia; order Rodentia; family Muridae; genus Apodemus; species Apodemus sylvaticus. The sequence goes on from NC_067485.1 coordinate 19,704,636, forward strand.
CAATTCTTGCTCTTAGAGCATACGCTATTGGTGTTCTGTTCAGAAACTTTCTCCCTGTACCGATGTCCTCAAGGGTCTTCCCCAGTTTCTTTTCTATTAGCTTCAGAGTGTCTGGCTTTATGTGCTTTTGAGTTCTCCGAAGCACAGCTTTGTTCACGTTTAACTCTTGACAATCATGTGTTTAACTCTTCCCATCACAGATCAGAGGGTAATTGCTGTCCAAGCACGAAAACCACAGTCAGAGGCCTGCAGGGAACTTCTTACCAAGCCACTAAGGTTAACTTACTGATTTCTTCCCAATTTCTATGAGCCTATCCTCAGTCCAGATTCTACCCCTGTACTGGTACAGGGTGCAGTAGGAACCACAGAGCAAAAGGGGGACATTAGAGGTCCCCAAGACACGGCTTTGGAGAGTAGACCCTGAGATAAAGGAGGCAGGGTGTGGGCGCATGTGGGGACCCAATCAAACTACAGGGAAGAGGTAAGCAGAAGTGTCCTGAGGGGGCAGAGGCCGAAAGATGTATAGATGTATAACAGATTGCTTGGATGGTGTTGGTGGGACCCCGAGTGTACCAAGAAAGAGGTTCAGTTCTGTGGGGCTGGGGAAGAGGCAGCAAAGAAACTGAGCAAAAGATAATCCGGACCGAGTAGCTGGCAGCTGGCCGGGGCCTGGGCATGAGCCTGCAGAGACGCAACAGGCAGAAACCAGACAGAGGGTCACGAGGACAGTGCCCAGGGGAAAGACAGAGCTGCTGGAGGCTTTACTTGCGAGAAGGGTAGTGAGGATGGGTTTGGAATAGGGTGGAAGATGGCACTTCTTGATTTTGGACTTCTTGAGTTTTATTAGCAGGAGCCACAGTAATTGGTGTCTGGTGGGAAGTAGGCCTGAGATTCCTCACAAGATACCGGAACCTGCAAATGTGCACATGGCTTCCATAAAACGGCTTGCATAGTATTTGCGAGCAGTCTACACACATTGTATTATGCACCTGAAATCTCCTTCAGGTGATTGGAGTGCCTGCTAGGAAAATAATAATAATTAATAACACAAGCCAGGAGCCTGTTTGCCATCGAGCTGCAGGCCTAACTACGTGATAAATGCATACCCGCGGCGTGACACTTGTTCTGTACTTCCGATCTGGAATCTGTCACACTTGAGCCTGTGGGACTCATCTCTGCTCTGCCTTCTTTTTCCTGTGGGCATGAATTGTTGAGGTGCGGGGGATAAGGAGGGTACTGGAGGCCTACATGCTACGACCAATCCCTTTCCTAAGCTTTCTCTACTCACTGCCCAAGGTTCCAATGCAATAATCAATAAGCCGATCGAGTTGTGGATCTTCCAGTGACCACGCTGGAGGATGGGGAGGGGCGGTGGGCAGCAAGGAGGCCTGGGGCAGCAACGGGCCTCTCAGCTTCTGAGGTAGGACAGAGCCCAACTTTACCATTTGGAGTACATCAGTCATTTTTATGTCCCGGTTCTCCTCTTTGCTACCCGTCAGGACGGTGATAACATGTTTCTTAAGGTGTTACTCTTCTTTCCCAGTCAGCAAGATAAGAGTGCCTGCACCCCTGTTGAAGTATGCCCTTTGTGCTGCCAACCAGGTTCCTTTATTCATGTCATGCATTGTCTACACAGATCACCTGCTCCTACCTCTCAATCGGAGGCAACGGGTGTCTCCATGTTTTCCTGCTAGAGAGCCCTTCCCTCCTTCCTTTGTTACTAGTACACCAGCTGGTGATGTCATCGCCTGGTTGAGGCACTCTGTCCCTTTTCGCCCACATGTCCTTAGCTCTGAGACGTGGCCGGCTCTTCCAAGACACAGTCAGTTCTGGCTTGGACTGTTATTATTTGCATTCTGCGTTCCTTATGTTTCACAACACTGTAACAAAACAGGTAACGGAGACTACTCGAGGGAGGGAGGGTGGTCTGGGCTCACGATTCTGCCAGTTTTTATGCGTCCTAGGTAATAGAGAAACATGGTGGGAGGAGCAGCTCAGTCTGTGGCAGCTTGCTCACACAATGGCAGTCAAGAAACAAGAGAGGCGGGCTGCAGCCAGGGGGCTAGGCAAAGCAGGTTGACCTGGTCTTAAGAAGGCGCTCGCTCTTTCTGATCTTGTCCGTCTGTCTCTCTCTTCTCCCCCCCCCCCCACTCCAATTGAGACACTGGGCACTGATCCTTTCCTATCCTCTCACCAGGACTATCACCCCTCCCCGCCCCCACACTACATGTGCCTGCACACAGCCTTACTTGTACATGCATAAATACATTAGCCTCCTTCTGCCTGCCTCAGAACCCACCAAGCATACCCTCGGCCTAAGACCTTATATTGCTTCCCTGGAGACACTTCACCTAGAGTAATGGAGAACACAGCACTCCCTGCCGCCCTTGCCCCCCCACCAACATTTGCACTTTTGGAGTCGCATTATTACTTGACTTCTATATTTACCCTGCATTTTTACCATGCACTAAATCTCTGGCTATTTGAAAAGAGGGCTTTCATGCAATTGTTCACCAGCACGTTCTTACCAAGTCAGACTTATTCCTCATACAGTAAATTTTTATTGGATGAAACCCAGGCAAGATTTGAGGCCATTCTCTTAAGTGAGGAGCCACACAGCACCTGGGAAGAGGTGCCTTTGCTGGGGCGGGGGAACCCAGGCAACCAAAGGGACCTTCCAATTCTAGGACAGTGAAGCCCTGGGACTTCATTAGGCCCTGGGACTGTGGTTTTCTGCCTTCTCTTCCTCCCTTGACACATTATTTACTACTTGCCTTGAATACGTGAGTAGTGTGCACAGGGCCTGGATGAGATCACAGGACCAGGAAGCCAGTGCCTTCTTGAGTCATCTCGAACCTATTTCTCATGCCGTTGCTATTCATTCTTATCCCCCGGATGCCACCTGACCTGGCAGCCGCCTCAGTAGTCAGGAGGAAAACAACATCAAAACCAGCATTTTAAGCCAGCAATTTAACCGGCAGACACAAAAGCCATCACATAATCATTAAAACAGACATAAGCAGAGAGCACACTGAGGTCGTTTTACACCGCACAGTTCATTTGGCTGATGGCTGACGACTGACTCAAAAGCAAAGCTGGGAAAAGCATATCGTACCTTGGGTGTCTATGCGAGGTGAATTCACGTAGCCTAGACTCAGAACCTATGGGATGATGGAGTAACAGGATACATCTGTCCATCCATCCGGGATCAACCAAAACTGGGGGAACCAGGACAGGAGGACGATTGATTACAATCGTAATCAATCAGGAAGAATTGGAGGTGATGTGGTCAGGAGAACAGGAGAGAGCTGCAGGGTGCCATTTTGCAATGAGTTGCTTCCTTATTTCTTAGACTTCCAGTGAGTCCTAGGTAACATTTACTACAAATGGCCAGGTCCTTCTACCACTGAAAACCAAACAAAACCAAACAACCAAACAACCAATCAAACAAACGAACCAAGAAGCCAGTGCCTCCAGACTAACAAATAATGATGGCTCCAGAAGATTCCACCAAAGGTGAGGTCATTGCTTCACCTTTAGATTTGCCCATCCAATGTAAGCATCATTTTTAGAGTTACAGTAATCAATGTGAATACCATATTTTTTTTCAAATCTGTTCTGAACTTGGTGTTTTCTTTGTGAACATCTGTGTGCTGTACATATTCTGTACAGTTACATGTGCTAAGATATAAGCTTATTTGATAATGATAATAGTACGTATTGAGTACTTTTTTGTTAGCCTGATTGTTAAATCTTTAAAAAAAAAAAAGTTTAAGCCTTTCCCTAACTGAATATCTTACCTTAACTGAATAAAATATCTTACTGATGCTTTATTCTTGTTTTTGTGCTATGACTCCTGATCTACTTTTGGGATTTAAGTTTAAAAGAGCAGCCATAAGCCACAGTGTATGTCTGTGTGCATGCCTGTATGTGTGTGTGTGTGTATGCATGTGTATACATGTGTATACATGTATGTGTGTGTGTGTGCATGTCCATCCACCTACTGCAGATGACTGATGAGGAAGACAGTCAAAGTCACATCTTCCCAGCATTCCTTGGTCTGACACAGTTTAAAAGACAGAGTGGCTCTGTATACCGTGGAATGTGGGGAAGGAACAACCATGGTGCTAGCTTCTTCCAGGGCTTTAAGATTCCCTCTGATGCCTTCTACACTACCAACAATGGGCATTATGAACTCCTCTTGCTCAAAAGCAGAAGTCAGACCGCTCGAACCTGCCCCAGCTCTTACACCGCTGGATGGCAAAGCCTTACTGGGCCTGGCTCTCCCATCACTGTGTCTGGGCTCTCTGACACAGCTGCGCTGTACTGCAAGGGAAGAAGGGAGGAGGAGGAGGGAAGCAGCATCACTTTCCTAATAAAGGCATCAGTTAGAACCTGGGAACACACACACCACACACACACACACACACACACACACACACACAGGGGCAGTTCTTCCTGAACTGTGTCTCCAAGACCATCTGGGGGCTTTTCTTAAAGGTCACCCAACAGGCCCTGAAGGAAAGAAGGGCTTGATTGAAGAGGTCGTATGTTTCCTCACACTTTTTAAACACTGGAAAATCCATTTGGCTGCAAAAACTAAATAGTAAAAAAAAAAAAAAAAAAAAAAAAAAAATCTGACCACCCCGAGCCAATTAACGGAAAAGGTGGGGGGGTGTGGTTGGACTCTGTTTTCTTTTCACTCAACGCATCCCGTCTTTAATCTGGAAGGTAAATAGGCCATGCCCAACATACCAGCTCTTTCCAGGTGAAATTATCTAGGTTATAAAAACAAGCGACAACTATGCTCTCCTTATTCCTCGCCTGTGGCTGATGAGGTGTCCAAAGTAAACCAGAGGCCAGCCCTGCCCGCGAGAGAGCAAGCCCATGATTTCCACCACTCTGAAAACTGACTCTTGGCATTTTCTTCCCTTGACTTAATGTGTCCAGAGTGATCGGAAAGAACAAGTCGCAGGAGCTGTGACTGAGCCGGTGTGAGGGCTGATGCCCAGGCTCTTAATCCTTGGGAGGCTGAGGCAGGAGGACTGACAGAAGTTTGAGACCAGTCTGGGCTATACACCAAGTACTAGGCTAGCCAAGGCTATACAGCAAGGCCCTGCCTGAAAAAAAGGAAGGAAAAGAGCCAAAGAAGTCATGGTAGCTGGAATGAAATAGCCCAAATAGACTCTTTAGGGAGGCACTAAAGAGGTGTGGCCCTGTTGGAGTGGGTGTGGCCTCGCTGAAGGAAGTGTGTCCCTGGAGTACACTTTGACGTTTCAGAAGCTCAAGCCAGACCCAGTGTCTGTCTGTCTCTGAGTGTGTATGTCTTTTTCTGTGTGTCTGTCTGTCTCTCTGTGTCTGTCTCTCTGTGTCTGTCTCTGTGTCTCAGTCTCTGATGTGTGTGTGTCTGTCTCTGTGTCTGTTTGTCTCTTGTGTTTCTGTCTCTCTGTGTGTATCTCTATGTATCTATGTGTCTCTCTCTGTGTCTCTCTGTGTCTGTCTCTGTGTCTCAGTCTCTGTGTGTGTATCTATCTGTCTCTGTGTGTGTATGTCTGTCTCTCTTGTGTTTCTCTCTGTCTCTCTATGTGTATCTCTATGTATCTGTGCATCTCTCTCTGTGTGTCTCTCTCTGTGTCTTCCTCTCTCTCTTCCTGTGCCTGCTGATCTGGATGTAGACCCCCCAGCAGCTCCCTTCCCAGCGCTATGCCTGCCTGTGTGCGGCCACGCTTCCCGCCATGCCGACAATGGCCTAAATCTCAGAACTATTAAGCCAGCCCCAATTAAATGCTGTCCTTTATGAGAGTTACTGTGGTCATGGTATCTCTTCACAGCAAATCAATACCCTAACTAAGACAGAAGGGAAGCATGGATTTTCACATTTCCATTATTTTTATTGACAAATAAAAACAAAGAAAAGAAAAAAAAAGGAGAGAAACTTTCTGTATTCTATTGATGATTAATTTATGACCTTCCTGAGATATTTAGCCTTCAGACCACAAGAAGAAAATGATGTAGTTTCTCTTGCTATAATGCTGGCCTCTCTGCCCCTTTGACCCCACAGTGTACCTAAACCCTAGATTCCATCCGTATAAGGGCTGCGCCCATGTCTGTAGCCTCAGCTTCCCTTGCCTGATGCAACACCTTTCCCCCATTGTAAAGCCAATAATGGAGTTCAATAGAAGGAACCATCCACACAAGCGGAACATCCAATGGGATGGGTCACTGGCAGTGGGGTGCACTGCACTTCTTTCTCTGACGTCATTTAGAGCTAGAATTGTGTACATTAGACGATCTAAAGCAGGATCTGCAGAGACCCTGTTGTGGGCTAATCAATATGTTAAAAAAATGTCAGGATCTGGAGCGATGGCTCCGTGGTTCTGAGCACTGGCTGCTCTTCCTGAGGATCTGGCCCAGCTCCCATGTGACGCTCCTGTTTCTAACTCCTGGGCTGGTCTGACTCTTCTGACCTCCTCGGGCACCAGGTGCACATGTGGTGCCAGGTGTACATGAAAGAAAAACACTCATACATATAAACTGAAAGAAAAAAATTAAAAATTAAAAGTGGCAAAGACCGAGATGGAACTCAAGTCCTCAGCAAATAAGCAGCTTGTCCGCACCGAGCCCCCTCAGTCGTGGGCACCTAGATACACGTTTGTATCAAGCTTTGCACAAGAATAAGAAACAAACCTCTAACGGTAAAACCATCGAGCAGCACTTCAGCCGAGCCTGACCCTAACTGTGAATCTGCAGACACTGATGCAATCACGCGTGCCCAGCTGACTGTTTTGGTCTATCACAGGTAACGAGGTATCAGGAGGCCAGGGAAGGTTAATGTTTTTAGGTACAAAAAGTTCCCCAAAATGGAGGAGTACCAAAAATATCAAAGCCATTTGACTCTCTGCTTTTGAGCCCTCTCTCACAGTAAGGAAGTATGAATCTAGATGACAGAATAATGTGATTGTTCAAACTCTAACTCCCAAGTCACTGGAGGAAAAATGAGAAACAGTTGTACTGTTTTTAATTAGAAACTAAAATCTACTGAAACAATAATGTGTCAGCATTAGTCTCTCATGAAGATGAAATGCACTTCGGCTGGATACTCTTTTCCCAGTACTGACACACTCGCTAGAATTCTGCACTATGAACTGGCCCAGCAAAAACCCGAATCTCATATCCTGCCCTTAAACTCCAGGTACCCTCAGAGGAAAACTTCCATCCTGGTTATCACTAAACGTTGCTTCTGATCCATGTGTTCCGAGGAGGGGAAGGGTCAAAAAACATATAAAACAGACAGAGACACTACCGCTGCTGACTGTTGGGTTCGGAACACAAGCAAGACCAAAGGAAATGGCCGTCCGGGGAGAGCAGGGCGTCTTCCTCCCTTTCTGTAAAGCAACACATACTGGCAAGCAGGAGTAACAGCGATGATTCCTGATCCTTCTAAACCTCAAGGTCTTCCCCAGGCCCACACCCCTATTCCCCTTTACCAGGTTCTGTTTCCTCTCAAGCCTGGTACCCCAGTCTTACATCACACTCTCTTGTTTACTGTGTTTGCTGTTTGGTTTGCAGCTCTTTTTGAGGGATTGTAGCAGTGGTTCTCAGCCTTCCTAATGCTATGACCCTTTAAGACAGTTTCTCATGTTGTGGTGACCCACCTCCTCCCAACGATACAATTAGGATTTGCTGCTACTTCATAACTGAAATTTTGCTTCTGTTATGAATTGTAACAAACATCTAATGTACAGGGTCTCTGATATGCAACCCCTGTAGGGAGGGTCATGACCCACAGATTTATAAACTCCCAAGAGCAAAGATCTTTTCTGGGTGGGTTTTGTTTCTACAATTGAGAATTCCTGGTACCCAAGAACAGTACCCAGGGCACAGGTGCTACCTGACAGACGCAAGCTAGATAAACAAATGGTACCATTCTTGGACGTCTTTCAGTCCTACGGTATCCCATCCTTCTGTCTCCTGTCTTGATATATTAACCAAGCATCCTTTTAGGAAACCAGTAACAAAGGGGACAGGCATTGTTAACAAACATCACTAAAAGAGGCAAGTTCATCCCTGGACATCCGTATCATTGTTGCTGTTTCCTAATGCTGAGGAGGAATTATTCAGCACATTTAATAAGTAAAAGAATAGAAGATCTGAAAGAAAATTCATTGCGTTATTTCCTGATTTTTTTCATCACTCAGAACAGTAGGAGAACTTCTTAGAGATCATGGTTAACTTAGGACATGCTGAACCCTTTGTTTTGATCCTGAACTAGAACAGAAAGACTCTATCGTTACATCTCTCTGGATGTGGTGGGTCATCCAGAGCCCAGGGGGACTGAGCAAGAGGATCTGAGTTCAAGACCAGCCTGGGCTACATAGCAAGTTAAAAGGAAGCTGGAACTACAAACTTACATAGGTACACCTTGTCTCCAAAGACCACGGGTCAGGGTACAGCACTGCCCTAGCACGCATTAGACCGTGGTGCCATACTGAATGTGTGTTTGCTTTCCAGAGTAGGGTCAGACTATTGCGAACTTGGTATGCCACAGAAATGTATCCTCTACCTTTCGTGGCTTTTCCCTTTATAACTTTCCCACGATGCAAACATTAAGGAGAACTTACAGGCGTACAAAAGATGCACTGGCACTCTTGGAGCATGGTCATCTTGTCCAGGGACTGTTCACACAGGCAGAGCTTGCATGTGACAAGCGGGGCAGGAATCAGGTCTCCAGAGGAAGGGTTTTCCGCAGTCATGGTCAGACACTGGAGTCCATCGACGGAGTCCATCAGCCTGTCTTCAGCCGCCTCTATTCCTACAGAAAAAACCCCAAAGTAAGGAATGCCATCACTGTCAATACAGCCAGTGGGAAAGATTTGGGGGTCTGGTTGAGCAAATCCTCATCCCCAGTGATTTCTAAAAGTCCCGTTGAGCGTTTCTGAGAACTGTGGGATGGAGTACGCCTGATCTTGGCTAGGTCTTCCCGGAGCCCTGAAATTTAAGCTGACCTCACCTCACTGTCCTGATGGCTATCAGATAAGCCAGCTGTGGGAGTAAAATGATCACTAGACAGGGAGGAGAGGGGATGAGGAGATGTTGGTCAAGTGCACAATTCCAAGTGGATGGGATGAGCAAGCTTTGGAAAACAATAGTGCCACACATGGACTCCAGCTAGTAATAATAGCAGCATTGTGTGCTTGGCAATTGCTGAGAGCAGACTTTAAGAGAATCTCACTGGGAAGACAGAAATAAGCATGAGAGGTGATGGTTGCGTTAACAATCCTGATTTCCTCATTTTGCATGTGTGCATGCTACCTTAAAACATTGCGTGATTGTGCCTTGTAAAGCTGGCAGAGAAGATAGGAAATTAGCACCTAGAACAAACATTCCATTTGGGAGGGACAAGCAATGGTTTGAATGAGGAATGTCCCCCATACACTCATGTATTTGGGCACCTGGTCCCCAGTAGATGGCACTGTTTGAGGAGGTTAAGAAACCTACCCATTAGGCGGCATGGATTTGACAGTTTATAGCTTCACCCACTTCTAGTTCACTTTAGAAGACCTCCAGTTCTGAACACCTGCAGCCATGACACCATCACTGTGATGGACTGTAACCCTCTGGAACCCGTAGTCAAAATAATCCCTTTCTTCCTTAAGGTGCATCTGGTCATGGTATTTTACCATAGTAACAGAAAATAATCAGTATAATGCATCACTACGATCACTACGGTCAGTGCAGCTTTCCAGAAAATACTTACAAAGGATGTCTCTTGAAAGAAAATTCAAGAACTACCAAATGGGATGGGCTGTAGCTCGGTGGCAAAGCATGTCTGGGATGTTTAAGGCCCCCGAGGTTATCCACAGAAACACTAGAAAGAGATGATCGTGTGGTCCAGCAATTCCACTTCTGAGTATGTGTTCCCACGATATCGGGGTCTTAAGGGGGTATTCCTACATCTTTGCATTATCAATATTATCCACAGCAGCATTATCCATGACTGCCAGAAGGAAAATCAAACTAATCACACATGAATAGATAAATGAACACACTGTGCCCAGCCTAATAAGAACCAATGCAGCCAAGAGACACAGTGAATATGGGATATGTGAGGCTGTGGCTAACCATGCAGATTGTTTTTTTTAAAAAAGTTTTACTTGCCAGAAGTACACACTAAAATATGAATAAAAAGCACAGTAGAATAAATATATAATCCATTAACATAGTTTCTTATTATCATGAACCAGTCATTATTCATTATACATAATTGTATATGCTGTTTAAAACTGGTAATGCTATAGGTTTGTTTACACCAGGGTCACACAAATGTGGGTGATATATTAAGTTACAGCATCATGACAGCTATAGATGTCACTGTGAGATGGGAAGCTTTCAACTATATTACTCTCCTATGGAACCATCATGAGATACACGGTTCTTCACGGATGGGAACATCAGGATGAGTACCACAATGACATTTATTCTAGCATACACTCTATTCGTATTTTAGTGTGTACTTCTGGCAAGGAAAGCTTTTTATTTCAAACAGTCTGCCTGGTCAGTCGCAGCCTCACACAGCCCATATTCACTGTGTCTCTTGGCTGCATTGGTTCTTCTTATGCCTGACACACTGTGTTCATTCATCTATTGGTGTGTGCTTAGGTAGATACAAGAACATTGAAGCAAGAATGGAAAACTTGGAGGTGACAGACAAAGGGAAAGCCAATGAGATCTCTGCTCACTACAGAGTGTGCCAGCACTTGCTCACCTTAATAACCCGCCAAGTAGTAACAGATGACTTAGTCAAAATAAGTTAAGGGACGCTGACCAGTGATTGGCTTCCAATATGGAAGGCATGCTATGCCTGAGCAAAGGGTAATAAAATTCAAGACGCAGTGTGCTCATTCTACAAGGATTAAAGAGCTACTGCCAAGGGCAAACCCAAATCAAATTAATGCACACATCAAGCTTGAGACTTTGAGAGTTCAGACTCTCCTTTAGGGCCATGTAAGAGGAGAGAGAGAGAGAGAGAGAGAGAGAGAGAGAGAGAGAGAGAGAGAGAGAGAGAGAGAGAGAGAGAGAGGTCATGTCTTCCCAGACTGTGGCTAGATAATGATCACTTGGTCATCTTCCTAAGACTTCGCAGTGTATTATTCAAACAGACCCCCAATTTCCCCCAACCGTGTCTTCTCATCTGAATGAGACCAGTTAGTGCTTCCTGAGTTGGGCAACACTCACAACTTAGAACCACCCTGGACCTCAAATATCCATTACCCTTCAGAGCCAAAATAGAAACAGGCACAGTGGGACACCATTGTGATCCCAGAAGTCAGGAGACAGAGGCCAGAGAACCTTTAGTTCAAAGTCAGCCTGGGCTATATAGTGAGAACATGGGTCATAAAAAAACAAATGAAGGGAAGAAGGAGGGAAGGAGGGAGGGAGAGGGAAGGAAAGGGAAGGAAGGAAGGATTTAAGACACTAGTTGGAGGATGCTACCATGAAGACACAAGGGTATTCTTCAAATCTGGCTACTGCTTGCTTTCTTACAGCCTTGCCTGGTATTGCTTTCTAGAAGAAAACTTCATAAATGGGCAATTTAAAGATGTGCGTGTGTGTGTGTGTGTGTGTGTGTGTGTGTGATACATGTGTATGTGAGTGTTGTTGCCATGTGTATTCCTGAGGCCAGAGGACAATATGAGAGAGTTGGTCTTCTGCTTCCAAAATAAGTTTCAGAGACTGAACTGTGGGTTTTGGAACCCACCCATGTTGTAAGGCTGGCACTCGAAGTGTCTCTAATTGTTGCTGGCACTCACTGGCTCTCTGGGACAAATTTTTAATGTATTTCTGAGAATATAGACATAACTGGGTATCTCTTTTGAGTATCTTAGACATACTTGTGGTTTGTTTGCTTGTTTGTTTGAGACAGGGTCTCTCTATGTAGCCTTGTCTATTCTGGAACTCTATGTAGACCAGGATGACCTCAAACTCCCAGAGATCCTCCTGCCTCTGCCTCCGAAGTGCCAGGACTAAAGATATGACCACTACATATGGCTTATACCAGTGTTTTTAAGGCAGAACTGTTGATTATATTAAACAAGATCTACTGAAATCTAATTCCGTCTCTAGCTATATCCATGATTTTCACACTACTCCTCAGTTTGTGAGTTACTTGCCTAGAGACTATGAAATGACAGTTATGAAAGGATTCAAAAGTAAAACATATTTATATAAAAATATTTAAAACATAAAACCCTTTTGCATTGCAGAAACACATTTTTGAACGAATACAAAGTCTTTCAAAAGGCATCTCTGTAACTCAGTGGGACACAGGAGAGAAGTGATATGTTACATTCTTTCAGGGTTTGAATAATTCAAAGCAACTCTTCAGAAATTAACATTAATTACATAAAGTGATAGATTTTACACATTTTCAAACAATAGCATTTAATAAAAACAAAATGCCAAGCTACCATTATATAAGAGAGAGAAGAAAAATTAGTGCTTGTTCTTGGGGTGAGATGCAGGGCTTCCCTGATCTCTCCCAAGCCCTATCACAGAAGCCTAACTAAGGTTGCCTAGAAACGGACTGAAACCAGCCATGACTTTTGTCTTTGGAAAAAAAACTAACAATGAGTGTTATAGACGATAGATAGATAGATAGATAGATAGATAGATAGATAGATAGATAGATTGATAGATTATAGACAGATAGACAGATCAATCTCAAACAAGAAATTCTTCTACCATTAGTTTATTGGAAATTAAATTTTTAAAGCAGTAAACAGGGAAAGCCTGTAATAATCCTCTGGTGCAGTCTTCACACTGTGTCTTGACTTTTGTCTAAAGATTCACATTCTCTACTACAGGAAACCACTGGCAGGTTTCTAAGTACCTACAAGTCACATGACACTTGGAGGGAGGACCCACAAGAGAACTGAGGACATTCTGTCCAGGTTCATTCTTTGCCAGCTTGACACAAGCTAGATTCATTTGAGAAGGCGAACCTCAATTTAGAAACTGTCCCCACCAGATTGGCCTGTGGGAAATCTTGTAGGACATCTTCTTGATTAATGATTGGTGTGGGAGAGCCCAGCCCATTGTGGGTGGTGACATCCCTGGGCTAGTGGTTCTGGGTTCTATAAAAAAGCAGGCCTAGCAAGCCATTGGGGAGCAAGCCAGCGAGCAGCACCCCTCCATGGCCTCTGCATCAGCTCCTGCCTCCAGGTTTCCATCCTGTTTGAGTTCCTGCCCTAACTTCCCTCAGTGATGGTGTGACCTGGGGAGTTATAAAGTGGAATAAACCCTTTCCTCTTCCAGGTTGACTTTGGTTGTGGTGTTATAGATACCCTAACTAAGACACTCTCCCTACCCCTTCCATCCCTCTCATGAGCCACTCCTTCATAGGCCACGGGCAATTCACCCCCTTTCACTGTCAGGCTTCAGGAAAGGCCTTTCCTCCAGAGAGAGCAGCCACTGACACCAGCCCGCTGACTGGTGAGGCTTCTTCCTTCTCACACCCCACACTCCCAGTTTAAGATAAGGAAGCTGCTTGATTTATCCACCCTACCACTTGCAAGGTAACAATAATAATTACTTTTACAGTTATTCCAAATGTAACTGTGCCTCTCATTGGGTGTCAGGATCCCTTGGGAAAGAATTTTGGCAGAGAGTCCAAGGGCATGTTGGAAGGAAGAGAATTCTGGCAGCTGCCTTCGGGGTTTCAACTTTCAAAGGCTTGAGGCAGGTTTCACTTGTTTACATATACCTAGTCTAAGGCCGGGCCCTGCAAGGGAGGAAGGCAGCTTTAGGCCAGTATAACTACCAGGAACGGAGAACCTTCTATCTGCTCCAAGTGCATCTGGCACCATGAAGCGTTTGTTATGAGAAGCAAGTGCTGCCCGATAGGAAAGGGCAGGAGAGTCGCTTCCCTTGTGTGTTTTCATTAGGCTTGCCAAAGAAAGGAATCTCGGGAAGCTGGGCTGGGAGCACGGGATGCAGGAGGAATTTTCATATTCTGCTGGAGGCCTGAAAAAGCAATCTGCTCCCGAAACCCCTCGGGCAGTGAGGGCCAACAGTCAGAGAGGGTAGTGTTAAACTAGGTAGCTTGTTTGACTATCCAGAATCAAGGCAGTCACCGTGTGTGTGTGTGTGTGTGTGTGTGTGTGTGTGTGTGTGTGTGTGTGTGTTTGTATGTGTTGTACGTGTGTGTGAGTGTGCATGTATAAGTGTGTGGCAGAGTGTGTGTGTATATGTGTGAGTGTGTGTAGTGCGTGTGTATATGAGTACTTGTGTATGCATGTGTGTGTGCACATGAGTGCAAGAGTACACAAGATAATCTAATTGGAAGGAAAAGCGTTTGTTTAGGGTACTAATAGAATTATCTGGGAATTTCTCTACATTGTCTTAGCACTTGAGAAAACATTTGGAGAAATGGCCAGAGCGCAATCATAGAGACTGGGCAAAGAAGAACACCTGCCAAGACACTCAGCTGGATACCACCGATGAGCCAGTTCACCTGTGCTGACTTCTTAATTCCCAGCCACAATGTAGTGACCAAGGACAAGGACCAAACACAAGAAGTATCGCATGAATGCTTTCAAAATGTCGTTGTGACCTTGAAAGACACTGAGCTATCCTATGAAGGGGCTAGATGCACGGCTACAGGAGGGTGCTTCCTGGGAAGGGAAGGCCTTGAGAAGGGCAGGCCTTGGCATGGTATAGCTCTGTGTAATGGAGAGAGCAATCTGAAATTCTCACCATACTGGCTGAACACAATAGAGACAGCCTTGTGGTTGTCCCTTGACTCTAGTTCAGAACACCCTCCCTTCAGATGGCAGAGCCCATAGATGCTCATGTCCCTTAGACAAAGTGGCACAGATCACTCACAACCAATGCATGTCTTCCCGAAGGCCTTAAATAATATCCAACACAATATGAAAGCCCTGAGAATAGTCATTACATTGTATTGGTTATGAAAATAATGACAAGAAAGTTCAGCATAAGCTTAGTACACGTATAACTATTTTCTGAGGGTTGTTTTTCTTTTGTTATTGTTGATAGTTAGTTACAGTTATTTCTAAGAGAGAGAGATGCATGAGCATGCCCAGTATAAAGGTTGGAAGACAATTTGCAGAAGCTAGTTTTCTCCTTCTACCATGTGGGTCCCAGGGATCAAACTCAGGCTGCCAGGCATGGTGGCAGCGGGAGCCTTTATCAGCTGGGCCATCTTGCTGACCCTTTCTGAACACCTTTGAAAAATTATGTTTTATTATTATTATTATTATTATTATTGTTGTTGTTGTTGTAGTAATAGTAGTAGTAGTAGTGGTAGTGTGTATGTCATGTGTGGAGGTGCCAAAAGGAGGCAGAAGAAGCCATCAGATCCCCTGGAGCTCAAACTACAGGTGTTCTGCTGGAGAGAGACACTGGGAACCAAACACTGGTCCTCTTCAAGAGCAATGGTTGCTCCCAACTCTTGAGCCAACTTTCCAGCCCTACTTTCTGAATGCCCTCGATCCACCAGCAGACCCACAGATTTGGAACCTGAAGATACAGAAAGTGACTGTGCGGGGTTGCCCTTTGCACTGCAGCCCAGAGCAGGAGTTTATTTTAGCTACCAGCTCATGTGTTTAACAGGGCCTATCGGTGACTTAAATGGTGCTGGCTAAGGCTAGGAAATGGCTGTCGTTAGACGGTCGGTCGCTGAAGCTGTACTGTAAACGGGGTCTAAAGGAAGACAGGCGAGTTCACCGGGAGCAGAGCTAGGGCAGCAGCAAGGGCAGAAGGTGCTCGCAGAGGCAAGGCTCCTTCCTGGCAGCCCTCCACGCTAGCCAGTGTGCTTCTCTTTCCTCCTTGGCTCTCTGACCAGTGTTCTGATCGTTCAGGGACAGGATGAACTGGCGCATATCAGCAACATCACCAACAGTTCTGCATGCCCCGTGACGGCAAGAACAAATGGATCGCAGGCAGACTCACTACTGTTCAGAGAAACACAACTGCTGAAGCATACTTCATATCCATGCACCCGCCTCTTGAGGGAATAGCGCTCAAGGCCGGGGAGTACAAACAAGGTGTCCCTCCCAATGGACTTGGTCATTATTGGTAATGGAGATGAAGGGATCTGCCCTGGGCATCAGCGAGTCCAGGAAATATTTAGGTCTTAGATGTGATGGGTGCTAAGACCCATCCCCCAGCCTTGAGGCAGTAGTGCTGAGATATGAGGCGTGGGAAGGACCGCTCCCTGCTCTAGAATCTCATGTTTTCATCCAGAGAAATCAAGAGACAAAGACCAGACACCTAAGTCTACAATTCTTTGGTTTTAAAAATTTCATAACCTCAGTTTTGAGGACAGAAATAAGACCACGGCTTTGTAGCTTGCAGACCTCGATCTTCTGCCAACGGAACCCGATGTGTGAACTCAGTCATGCACTGCTTAACGACTGGGGAGAGCTGGTCACTGTGTGAGCATCTAGTGCATGACACAAACCTAGAGGCTGTGAGTGGGCCATTCAGCCTGGCCTTTGGCTATAATAAGAGACATGTTACTAAAGAAATATGCTACCTATGAAACTTATGCCGGGCAAGGATTGATGCTTTGCAGAAGACACTTTTTAAAAACACAGCAGTAGTTGACCCAAAAAAACAATAAAAATACATAACATATATCAGGGGCGTTGTTGTGTATTATCATTATTGCATGTTGTATATAACTGTGTGGTCTGTACTGCTGGGCCATGGGTATTCCAGTGTCTTTGTCTACACCGGAACTGTCCACCACACATACTGAATGTTGTGGTCCTCACTAGGCAATAGGAATGTGCTTGCTTTGTTTTTTGATCGATTGAACCACCCTGGCATGCACAGCAAGTAGGCGATGAATGGAAATGTCATTATCCCGTGTATAACTCTATCACTTGTCCACCATCTTTTTGGTGGGCAGAAAGGAGGAGGAATGAGAGCATTTTTTGGGAGGGAGCAAGGTCCCACATAGCCCAGGATGTCCCTGAACTCCATCATTCTCCCACCGCTACCTCCTGAGGGCAAGGATTAGAGGCAAGCACCACCATGCCTGGTCTTACATGGTGCCGGGAACTGAGCCTAGGACTCATGTATCTAGTCCAGCACTCTGCCAAGACAGCTACGCCCCCAGTCCCAGGAGGGGTGTCTTAAGTCTCAGCAAGGACTGTTTCCTCAAGAGCATGTTTACTGTTTCAAAGTCACAAGTGAATACAGTCCAGGAAACTATTTTAATAAGACCCAACTTTAAAGTGTTTTCTATACAATAGAAGAGATATATAAACACGACCACATATATATCATGAGATGCTAACTCTGAACCCTCCAAAATATAGTGCGTCTGGGATGTCTAGTTTTATACTTACAAAATGCTGATCCCTTTTCTTTAAAAAAAAAAAAAGCCCCCACCCCCACACACACACATTTCTTGTCTTTGTTCCATGTTTTCTTTATACTGCAGGGTGAGGTCCAAAAAGTAGAAACCCATTCCAGCTTTCCTAACAACACAAACTTATCAAAGAAGGTAGGCGTGGGCACGAGACCAACAGCTCACCGTTCTTGGGGCTGTGATTTTACATTCACCACGGAAGCTCCCTCCTCACCACCGCCATGTCCTGCCCACCCCTTTCTTTAACCGTTGGTTCTCTCACCTCCCACGATTATTCATCCAGACCCACTGAATAATTTTCTTCCCCTTGCCTGGCACAGCAACAAAGCCTCCGAGCAGGAAGGAATGTTTCTGATGGGCAGGTTGGACAATACTGTAATTAACAGTCAGAGGAGATGTGGTGTTTCAGACAACCCTACAGAACAAGACTTGGGCTGACTTCTAGGGTCAGGACATTACCAGGAAACCACAGTCACCAAAGCATGAACATCGAAACCCAAAAAAACTTTCCTCCGAATGAATAAAAGCATATGTAAATATTACTCCCTCCTGTAAAAGTTTTAAGCTTCCACAGAAATTTTAATTAGAAACAAACTTTCATGAGGCCAGTGTGGAAGTGGGGTTGCTAACCTCCCACACTGAAGAAGAAGGCTCAGGGAATTCTTGCATGCTTTTCCCAAATAAGCTTTTAACTGGAATCCATGATGCAGGAAAGTCAAACTACAATGAACCAAATTCCATACCTGTTAGGAGATGGGACACTGAGGTGACAAGCCCCGCCCCTGGGTAGAGAAGGGAGCTGCTGGTTGGGGAGCTTCTCGGCTGTTGATGTCACACAACGCAGGAAAACTTGTGGGTATATGGTTTCAGCCACAACTCTGTGAGCTGGGGAGACAGCTCAGCAGTTACCAGTCCTTACTGCTCTTGCAAAGGACCCTGGATGGGTTCCCAAAACCCACAGCATGGATCCCAGCACCCACAGTAGGTGACTCACAACCATCTGTGATTTCAGCTCCAGAGGATCTGATACTCCCAGGCTTCAAAGGCACATACATGATGCACCTAAACTCACATAGGCACGTGTACATGAAATAAATTAAGCATTTTAATAAGAAGAAACTGAAAAAGTATCCAATTACCCACGAGAGGCTGTTCATCCCATGGTGGCGAAGTACTGGTCACTTTTATTCTCAGAATTGCAGAGGTTTCTGTTTTCTTCTTAAGACTTTTTTTTTTTTAAATGTGTATGATTGTTATGGCTGCATGTATGTGTCCCACATGCATGACTGGTGCCCACAGAAGCCAGAAGAAGGCATCAGATCCCCCTGAAACTTGAGTTACAATGAGGCATGAGCTGCCATGTGTAGTAGGGAACCAAACCTGGGTCCTACCTCCTCTTCACTACTGAGCCATCTCTCCAGTTCCCATGTTTTCTGTTTTTAATAGCTACTGCAGCGTGACATGGGTAGCTTTGGAACAACTCAATGACCAGCTAATGGCAAATGCCAAACTTAAATGAAAAGAATAAATGTTAGTATCAAACTAACATCCCACTGAAAGACGAAGAGAAATTAAAGCATTTAAAGCTGGTGAGATGACTTGGCTGGGAAAGGTACTCACCACCCAGTCTGACCACTCAGCTTCAATCCCCAGAACCCGCAAGATGAAAGGTCCTGACAGCTGCCCTTTGACCTCCACACACACACACACACACACACAAAATCAATCCATCAATAAAATGCATTTTAAAAAAAGACATTTGACATAAATGTTGGAGGATGAGGGTAGAGAGCCAAATTATCATGTCTGAGATCTTGCGTTAAAACCTCTGCACTGCAAAAGCAGACAAAGAACAGACGCAGGTGCGGTCACCGAGCTCTAACTTACGCAAGACTCAGATGGTATCAGGAAAATTATCAAAAATCACGTATCAAAAAGCACATGATTGGGATGAGAAACAGCAAGATAGTTTTCTTTGTATTCTGGTAAAGCAACATAAATGAAACGTAGCCACCTACTGAAATTCACTGCCAAGATGACAACAATTCCTTCGGGACAGAGCCACTACTTCTTAACCCGGCTTTATGTCTTCAGCATCTAGAACCTTGGAAAGAGTCCTTCAACTTCAACGATAGGCAAATTTTATGACTATATATCAAAGGCCTGGTTCTCATCCACATTCTCTCCTAATAAATCAAAAGCAAAGACATTGGTGACATAGTATAAACTAGGGAGTGCCTATGAGTTAAGGCAGAAATCTCTGGAAGGAAAGTCTACAGACTGAGGGGCAGGAGCATCAGACAACCACCCCTTGAAGGGCCAAGCGTGAGTTCGCACAGCAGCCTGGTCCCTTCCCCACATCAGGGTGATCAGTTCCACAGAGAAGGGTCAGTCTGCGGGATGGTTTGGACTTTATTCTTGCACCATCCTCTGAGGGCAGATGGTTCCTGACAGCTGCCTTAACCAGTGATATCAAATACCAAGGATCCCACCTAAGGGGAACACGACCCCATGTCAAAGGCAGGGGAGGCACGGAAGGCTGGACTAGCATAAACTTCAGAGAAACAGTTCCCAGTGTGTCTAAATGTTCCCAGGCTTCTAAAATATTGAAACAAATTTTCCAGAAAGAAATTTCAAATACACATTTTTTTTTATCCTGATTAAAAGTATTCACACTGTGAAAAACAAAGATGTTTTTCAGGAAGCTAAATCATCTTGCTGGGTAGATAAAGTTTTTTCTTTTTCTTGCTAGAGAGAGCATACTTTTCATTTTGCTTGTACAACTTGGCCAAAAACAAAACAAACAAACAAACAAACAAAAACACTGGGTACATAATCTGAGATCCCAAAACTGATTATTTTAAAAAGACGTGTCTTACGCTGACCTAGTTTAAAAATCTGGATGCCTTTAAAAAGCTGCCAGTGAACTGAGACCATCCAGGAGAATGAGGCTTTTGAATGCTGAGAATATTTCGTCGGGGCTCAGCACAAAGATATTTGGCATCAATGACTGTAAATATTTGTAAAGCCCTGGGTAAATGGCCGGTGTTTGATCACACTCAAGCCTGCCTCCCAGTTATCTGGGGTGATGGTCTAGGAGATTTTAGGCTAAGTTTTCTCTACTGTTTATTTTCAATAAAAATCCTACTGCTCAGATTCTGCTACTTGACATCTTTTTCTCTTCTCATTCACTGTACACGTTAATCTTGCTGTTCTTCCCTCTGAACGAGGGAAGGCACTTAGAAGATACTTTGGAAACAGAGCTAACTCATTCTCTCTCTCTCTCCACCCCTTCCCTTCCCTTCCCTCCCCCTCCCACCTTCCCTCCACCACTTCCAACTTGAAGCTTGCTCAAAAGCAGAAAATGTTAACCTAAGGTGCCCAAGGGCAGGAGGAACGGGTAGCCTTGGACTTCTTTATACAGCTATCTCCAAGTGGCTTCACGGTCTGCTTTGGATTTCTTTCCTTTTTTTTTTTCTCCCTCTCTTTCTGTTCGAGGTAGTTTCAGAAACATGAGGTCTGATGCTCATAAGGAAAAAGGAGTGAGGTTTCCAAAGCTTGGTTGAGAAGGGAGGCAGCGAGAAATCAGACGTGAATGGAAGCAGAGAGCAAGAGACTCACCTCAGGGAAAGCTGCAGCAGATACTTTACTGCCAGCAGCCCAGTGAAGACTGGCTGGGCTCCTTTTGCTTCTTACCCACACCCTAAAAACTGAGTCATCTCAAAGTTCATTTATTTTGCTTCTGGGCAGAGACACCCCTCATCCGCTGCTTCAGAAATGCTGAGGGCATTCAGGCCGTACCTCCAGGGTTAAAACCAATAGTCAGAGGTGCCTAACCAGAACCCCGATGGTTGTGTTGGAGTTCCAGCTCGGGGGTTTTGATAAGGTAGCTGGAGCTGAAAGCACCAGGAAAGGGGCAGCCAGTGGAAACATACAGAGAACTGTCTTCTGAGAAATCTGCGTAGAGGGGGTGTGCGTAAGTTTAACAGCAGAATCCCTGAAAAGGGGCCCTGGGAGGAACTAGCCAAGATACCTTTCCTCCGAAAAACGGATCAGTTTCATTCTAACATCGGCTTGAAAACAGGGCAATTACCTGATAAAAAAATAATCACCGTAATGTATATCCCAGACTCCACAGTTAACGTAACGTATTATTCATAGCTTTGTGTGTCAACATATTACTGTGCATTTCCAAAAAGCAGAAGGTAGACAGCCAACTGTCAGTCTCTCCTCGAGACACACCAGAGAACTGGCCCAACATGCAATTTATGATAAAGTCTGTGAAGATCACTTTATTAGAAAGTGAACTAATTTGTTTCGACCTTTTCAAAAGCACTTATTTTAAAAATAAATAAAGTTAACAGGTGTTTGAGGCATTGGAATGCATGCAGTTCTGCATGGCTTGAGCCCTGGAAATAGAATTTAGCAAAAACCACCGGGTAGCCTCGGTATCGTCCTGTCCTGTCCCTCTCTGTATTTAAAGCTAGCAGCCTTCCTGGCTTGCACCGCCTGCATCCTGCGCACAAACACCCCTTCTAGACCTACCTGGCTGGAGCTGAGGTCCTCGGGCTGCTGGCGTCTCGCTAGCAGGTCCAGCCTGGGCCAGTCGGGGCAGCTGGCACACCGGAGAAGAAGGAGGGCTCTCTCATTCTCTCCCCTCTCCCTGAGTGCTCCGCCTGGCTGACAGCTTTACACTTTTGCAGGATTGCCACAGGACTCCACGCCCAGACCTACAGCTCGGGAAGAGGAGGAGTCCCTCTCCGCCTCCTTGTCTTGACAGGCAGGAACCTTGCAGAACCAGCCAGCAGCTTGGGGCGCAAGCAGCCAGAGCGTTTATTTATACAGGAAGCTCGGCGCCGCACTTCCTACTTCCCATCTGGGTCGCACTTCGACTGCAGGTGATGGCCTTAACCCTGTCCGATCCCATGCTGGCAGAGCGCGGAGCAGTGGCTCTCAGGTCGCGGACCTGGCGCTGCCCCAGGAATCCCGGACCCGGTGCGAGCCGCACCCCCCACGGCGCTTCCTCTGGCACCGCAGCTTCACCTTGGCCTGCAGTTCTCTCTCTCTCTCTCTCTCTCTCTCTCTCTCTCTCTCTCTCTCTCTCTCTCTCTCTCTCTCTGTGTGTGTGTGTGTGTGTGTGTGTGTGTGTGTGTGTGTCTTCACAGGCCACCTTTCCTCTCCTACTCTTAACAGCCTGGACTTGTCTGCTCACCTCCCTCAAACCCCTCCCCCACAACCCCGCTCCCCACATCGACTCAAGTGTGTACCTTGGTTTTCCAAGTGCCTCTGATGTGGGCAAATCAAGTTAGAAGCCTTAGTGTATTTACTATGATTTCACTTCTAGTGCTTTGTCAACAAAAGATGTGAAAAGCACAGGTAAGGTAACTAACTAGTTGTAGTCTCACTTAAAGGACAATCTGACAGCTAATCCAGAAAACAGAAGTAGTGTGTCATAACTGGATACTTAATTAGTACTGTGTTTTTAATAAATGGCAAACCCTCACTCTCACTGCCAGTCCCTATAGGTCACAAGGGCAGGCCCAAACCTGTTGAACATTGCAGTTTCGAACGATCTCTGGCACAGGGATTTTTCTGTGGGCTCTCTGCAGCCTTGCTTTCCTTTAGCAGCTAAGGTCAGGACGTACTTCCAGAAGGGACTGGGGCTCACATGCTTCCTGGGACAGGCAAGCAGGTGCTGTAAGAAAGCAGTCCACCTCTCAGCTCCTGGGAAAGCCAAGTTCCGAACAGTGTGTGTGTGTGTGTGTGTGTGTGTGTGTGTGTGTGTGTGTGTAAAGCTAGAGAGGAAGAGGGAAGAGAGGGACTGCAGACAGTAGAATACACGATAGGGACATAAAGGTCAGCGTGGCACAGGCCTTTAATCCCAGCACCCAGGCAGGCAGATCTCTGAGTTCGAAGCCAGCCTGATCTACAGAGTGAGTTCTAGGTCAGCAAGGGTCATACAAAGAAACCCTATCTTGGAAAAAACAAAAAACAAAAAAAGGGACCTAAAAATCATACAACCAGAAGACATTTGAGTTTGCAAAGTCCTAGTTATTTCAACCCAAACAAATGAGGTTTTTTTAAACCAAAGATTTATTTTATTTATTATATGTAAGTACACTGTAGCTGTCTTCGGACACACCAGAAGAGGGCATTAGATCCCATTACAGATGGTTGTGAGCCACCACGTGGTTGACTGGGATTTGAACGAAGGACCTTCAGAAGAGCAGTCAGTGCTCTTAACTGCTGAGCTGTCTCTCCAGCCCCAGCAAATGGGTTTAAAGAGGATGTTTAGGGAGAGTTAAGAGGGTGGGTGAGACCACACCTGTGATAAGATTGATTTAGTGAAAAAAAAATATGTGTTAGCAAAAACGAGGAGGATGAAGAGCTAACTTTGGGTTAAATGGAACTTAGGGTCCCAAGTAACCCCCAAATTCTCAGTGCAGTAACCACTCCTGATGGACAAGAGACAGGGAAGATAAACAGGCGCCTCCTAACAGCCCGGCTCATTCCTCAGTATTGATACCAATCTTCTGAGCCTCAAGCCAAAGTTCAACACAGAGTCCGCTTTTTACGTCGCCCTGCAATTAAGGTGCGGGCTCTTATCAGCAGGATAAGGGGAGAAGCCACAGCCAATATGAAAGAGAATACAGGCCAGGCACAGTCATGCTGCTTTTTGGACACAGAGACTTTAATAGAACTGAACCATATCAAATGGATGCAAATTTACAAAAAAAAAAAAAAAAAAAAAAAAAAAAAAGCAGTCAAGATTGGATGCTAAATACGCTGAAAGTTACAGCAATGGGCCAATGACTCCTTCAGCTCTGCCTAAGGAATCTACAGATGGTTATTCATCCCCCTCAGTGTCTATTGATCTCTCAGATAGGTCACCTGGGGCTAGGGAGAAAAGGCTGGGCCAGACCTCTCCACCCCAGGTGACAGTGGGACAATCCAACCTTTTAGTAGGACCCCCTGACCATGTGGCATTCTAGAAGACCAGCTGCTGTGGTAACACAGGGAAAAGTCAGTTCACTGAAGGAAGGCAAGACAATCCGAAGAGGAGTTTTAATTTATTTTGGATCATGGTTTCAATCTGGGTCTTCAAGCATCTTAGAAGGGGATCGTGGAGGGGACTGAGCCCCGGCAGGGTGAGTGGCTAGTGACATGATGTTAGACTTAGTCTTGAGATTTTAGAGACGCTTTCATAAGGGAGACACAGCCGGTGAGTTTCAGAATGAAAGGAGAGCTGAGGGGCACATGGAAAAGGACTTCAGAAACAGAACTGATGGAATTCGGCCTCTATTTGGATGCAGGGCATGAGAGGCTGCAGGGACCAGGTTGCTGGTGTAGCTGGGGGTCGGGGGTGGTTAAGAGTTGATGGTTCAGTCCTGTAGAATCTTAGGACCCTCTAGGCCGAGGACAAGGACCATCTAGTAGAACTGACTGAGTAGAAAGCCACTTAGAAACTGTGCTCACTGAGGCAGTCACTACAGCTGAAATTACTGCCCGTCAGAAGCGGCATCCTGTAAGGGAAGCGTGGTTGACCCACACAAACTCTTAATAGCCCCATGACCTCCTGTAAGTTATTTAACAAAATCCAGTCAAACTCAGCCTTTTCATCAAATAATAAGAAAGAAGGGTGACAAGCTGGAGAGATTGGCTCAGTGGTTAAGAGCACTGACTGCTCCTCTACAGGACCAGGGCTCAACTTCCAGCAGCCACGAGGCAGGCAGCTCACAGCTGTAATTCCAGTCCCGAGGGGGATCAGATGCTCTCTTCTGGCTTCCCAGGGCGCTGCCTGCAACATCATACATGGGCACGTATGCAGACAGAGCACACACACATAAAATTATTTTCTGAAAGTTTGTTATACAGTGCGTGTGGGTTGTTGTGTGAGTGAGTGAGGGAGGGAGGGATCTCTACAGTTGTTCTGCGCGATGCCCGTTTAAACAGAAGCTCTTGCACTTGCTAGATCCCAGGAAGCGGAACAGAATGTGGCCTCCAGGATGGGGCGGTGCTCAGCTGGGCACTGGGGCCCTGGCCCACTATAAAACAGGAACCGAGTCAATGAGACACACACCAAGAAGGGAAGCGAAAAGGGGAAGGAGGGAAAGGGGCCAGAAAAAGAACCCAGAAACCCATCACCAGGTAGGAAGGAGGAGGAGGCCCTCAGGCAGCCGGAGCAAGAAGAACCTCACTTAGCCTAGAAAAATAAATAGCCCACTGATTTGCCTCAGAAGCCAATCTGAACACTATAATCTAGAAGGTATTTTTATCTTCCCCAGTGAGAGCACGGTCTATAAATTGCTCACCAGTCTAATCCTACTGAATGTCATAATAAAGGATCCTCTCCTGATCTGAATTTCAGATCTTCCCAAAGAAAAGCCACATCAAAATCGCAATTCATGATTATTAATCATTAATTATATAAAGGTAATATCCAATGAAAGCCAAAGCAAATTTAAAGTTTTCAAACCACATGTGGGACCACATACTTGAAATGGCGGCACTTAGAAGGCTGAGACAGGAGAATTGCCACATGATTGAAGCCAGCCTGGCCTACATAGTAATACCCCTATATTAAGGGGGTGGGGACTAAAAATGAAAACCATAAAAGTTTTCCCCAAATCTGAAACCAATTAATTGAATAGAATTTATCAGTTTACATACATCTAAAGCGATAACATAGATTATGTAATGGGCAATGTTATGAAACCATTATAGTCTGACTGACATAAGGACAGAATGTGTTATCAAAATGGCTCAGCAATACAGGTGCTTGTTGCCCAGCCTGAGTTCGATCCCTGGAACCTACACGTCGAAAGTGAGAGCACTGACCCCCCACAAGTTGTCTTCTACATCTACACCCTCCCCCACATGTATTCAATATTTATCTTTTTATCTAAATTGGGTTTTGTTAGGTATGGTAGTTGACATCCATAAACCCAGTACTCACGTGGCCGAGGTAAGAACATCAGGAGTTCAAAGCCAGCCTGGGCTACATGGCAATAGAGACCTTATCTCAAAATGAAAATTAATGTTCCCAGTAAGCTTTTTTTTTCGAGTCAAACCTAATTCAATTCACAACTTTCCTAGCCATTCTACTTTGGTACCATAAATTAGATAAACTTTTCAAAGTAATCGATTAAGTCAATGCTTATGTGAAGCATGTGGTGCACTGGTAAGAAGCTAGGAAGAAAGCTCTCTTCTGATGCCAGAGCCAGCTTAACAGCTGTCTGTCATTGTGTTCCCTCCTTGTGTAAAGAAAGTATCACATTCAAAATGGGCAAAATCGATTTAGAAAGGTCACTTGATGTCATTGAAGAGTCACACCTCACAGCATGAAACATGACCAAGCAGGGGTGGGGGAGGGGGGACGGGGCCACCTGTGGCTTGCAGGTTCACACTGTCCTGTGACCTCGCCAGCAGGCAGTCCGGCCTCTTCCTACCACAGTGGGATGGGATGAGTTAGTTGTGCTGAGCATTCTTCGAAGCATCACACCCTCCCACACTGCCGGACAAGACTGTGGTAAGCTCTGAGGCGTGCAGCGGAGGACGACCATCCCAACCTTGTTCTGACACACAGTTAAACTTCTCTCTGAAGAACAACAAAACCCCAAGCAAGTAGCAAACTGCTCACAGGAAGAGGGGTGCTGGGCTGGGCTGTAACTGACCTACTGGAACTCTGTTCCAGTCAGCTTGGGCCATTTATACCTCACCCCGTAGCCTTCGCTGAGTATTGCACCTGTTTTAATTCTCTACATATTTAATTCTCACGACACCTTCCCTAACACTCACAAATGTGGTTGTGTCTGTCTGCATTCCTAACCTTTGAGATTTTACTCTGTCTTTGCATGGTCTTGTCATTTATACTCCTTATATGTTTTTCTTCTATTAACTCTAACTTGCTGTCTCCTTTCAATCCATACGTGCGTGCAGGTCTGAGTTTGGAAGGATTTTCACTGGGGAGCAGCTGTTTCAGCTGGCCTTTATTTCATGAATAAAAACATTTACTCTAACGGAATATTCCCTCTGTAAAGTTTTTAGTATATGCAATGCCCTAAAGATTTGAGCATAAAGTTCACTTTTCTGAGATGCTCTCAAAAGTTGATTATTTTTCCTTTGGAAGAATATTTCCTCATTTTCAAGTAGTTAGGGTTTGGGTTTGAATACTGAGCATTGAGTTCTTACATAATGGATTCTGACACAGGGAAGTAGCCTCCAAAACCCATCACGTCTTATGTTTGCCACAGTTTTACTTTGGGCCAAGTGAGTGGGTTAATAATTCTACTTTTGCTGCATATTTCTAAAGAATTGCTCTCTAAAATGTCTCACGGTCCGGAGAGCAGGTCCTACCCTTCTCAAGAAAAGGTTCACAGCTAAAGTTGTAGCTAAGAAGTTAAAGCACTTGTCTAGCTTGTGTTAAGACTCTAGTTTCAATCCTCAGTTCTGAGAGCAGGTCACTGATCCTGACCTTCTCAACAATAAGGCTGGGGCTAAAGTTGTAGCTAAGTAGTTAGAGAACTTGTCTAGCTTAGCTTAGCTTCAATCCCCAGTACCAGAAAAAATAAAAATAAAAAAATAAATCATCTGAGCCTAATGTTTAACACCTATAATACCAGTAATGTGGGAGGCGGGGCCAGGAGCACTAGCAGAGTTTGAAACAAGACTGGGCTGTCTGCCTGGGATACAGGGCGAGAACTTGTCAGACAGAAAGAAAAAGAAAGGAAGGAAGGAAGGAGGAAGGAAGAAAGGAAGAAGGAGGAAGGAAGGAAGGAAAGAAGGAAGGAAGAAAGAAAGAAGGAAAGAGAAAGAAAGAAAGAAAGAAAGAAAGGAAAGAAAGAAAGAAAAAAGGAAAGAAAGAAGGAAAGAAGGAAAGAAAGGGAAGGAAGGAAGGAAGGAAGGAAGGAAGGAAGGAAGAAAGAAAGAAAGAAAGAAAGAAAGAAAGAAAGAAAGAAAGAAAGAAAGAAAAGGAAGGAAGGAAGGAAGAAAGGGAAGGAAGGAAGGAAGGAAGGAAGGAAGGAAGGAAAGAAAGAAAGAAAGAAAGAAAGAAAGAAAGAAAGAAAGAAAGAAAGAAGAAAGAAGAAAGAAAGAAAGAAAGAAAGAAAGAAAGAAAGAAGGAAAGAAGGAAAGAAGGAAAGAAGGAAAGAAGGAAAGAAGGAAAGAAGGAAAGAAGGAAAGAAGGAAAGAAGGAAAGAAGGAAAGAAGGAAAGAAGGAAAGAAGGAAAGAAGGAAAGAAGGAAAGAAGGAAAGGAAAGGAAAGAAAGAAAGAAAGAAAGAAAGAAAGGAAGGAAGGAAGGAGAGGAAAGAAGAAAGAAAGGGAAGGAAGGAAGGAAGGAAGGAAGGAAGGAAGGAAGGAAGGAAGGAAGGAAGGAAGGAAGAAGACGGAGGGAGGGGAGGAGGGAAGAAGGGAAGGAGGGAGGGAAAATCACAGTTCATGATTCATTATCCCACCACAAATGTATTCTAATTTGCCAGTCAGGAACCATTGCAGAAAACAAGGCAACTAATTATTTTAATAGTCAGATGATTGTATCATCTTGGAATTTAATCAAAACAAATCAAAGGCCTGTAAGCTCTTCTCTTGTGCCTGGCTTAAATTTTCCCTTTCAGATATTTCAAACCCACCCCTCCTTAGCACTGCAAAGGGCAAAGCCACTGCCCACCTTTGGGACCAGAGACAAGCCTGTGTCTTGAATATCAAGGCCTTGGCAAGAAGCTCTGAAGCCTCCAGGTGAAAGGGGACCACAGCAATTTAAAACAAGCGACCACTGAAATGCTTCTTCCCTGTGAGGCTGGAAGGGGCTGTGCTGAGAGCAGAGGGCACCAGGCTTGAGGTCCAGAGGTTCAGACACAGCAGAGGAAGTTCTATTTAAAATCATCAAGGAAATTCCAAACTCTGACAAAGGAATCAGCAGATATTTTAGCCAGGGCATGAGCAGAGAGGGGAGTGGTTTTCTCAAAGAGTCTTCTGAATATTAGTTATGAGAGAGTGGGTGCTTCCTGAGCTCAGGAGAGCCTGAGGGAAGGGCAGATTCCAAGACCAAGTGATTACTGCTACTTACTGCGTGGTGGCCTTGGAACCTGGTACCCAGCAGTTTATACGTACGTTATATCTTTTAATCGTCACAAAAGTATTCATTGTAAGAAGTAATCTAGCCAAGCAGTGGTGGTGCATGTCTTTCATCCCAGCACTCGGGAATCAGATGTGGGCAAGATCTCTAAGTCTGAGGCCAGCCTAGTCTACAGAGCAAGTTCCAGGACAGCCAGAGCTACATAGACAACTGTCTTGAAACAAAAAAAAACAAAAAACAAAAAAAAAACCCAAAATCATCATCATCATCATCATCATCATCATCATCATCATCATCATCTAAGCTTATGTACTTACAAACTGTATCTTTTTTTCTCTCCTTCCCTCCCTCTTTCTCTTCCTCCCTCCCTCCCCCTCTCCCTCCCCTCCACTGACTTTACAGAGTTCTCTACATCCTCCTGAACTCACTATGTAGACCAGGCTGATTTCAAACTCAGATCCACCTGCCTCTGCCTCTCCAAGGCTGCCACCTCACCTAGCAAAGTATCCTGCTTTTAAATACTTAGTGACTGACATTCCGGAAAATTGTCAGTAAGACAGCGCAACCGTAGTGGTGTCTCCAATATGGAACAAGCTTAACCATCTGGGATTCAGCTGAGACTCAAACTGTAAGTCAAGAAAAACACCCTTGAGTCTCCAAGATGTCAGCCTGTGACTTCAGATACATCTTCAGATACAAAGACAGATACATCCATCTCTTTACTTCGAAGTCATTAATACATAAAACAAATGTTTAAACTCGTTGAATCAACTGCCTTTATGAAATCCAGTCCTACACCTGAATTTTGCACTGCTGAGCAGTGCGCAAGAGGTGACTGTCTGACAGTCTAATAACTACTGGAGGTGGGGTGAAATTCAGCATCCTCAGGCTTTCTCACTTCTGCTCTGAGTTCCGGCCCCACCCCTCTCCCCTAAGGCCTTCAGGTTTCTCAGGGATCGCTGTGGTTTCCCACGGATCTATCGCTGTGGTCTTCCTCTCACAGAGGCTGGTCGTCCCTACCCGGGTCAGACACCTCCTCCTCCCACAAGGAGTCCCTCAGGGCTTATCATCTTCTTGATTAACCTTTTTTTTGGGGGGGGAGGGGGGTGGATTTGGTTTTTTTTTTTTTCGTGACTGGGTTTCTCTGTGTAGCCTTGGCTGTCCTGGAACTCACTCTGTAGACCAGGTTGGCCTCGAATTCAGAAATCCGCCTGCCTCTGCCTCCCAGAGTGCTGGGATTACAGGCGTGCGCCACCACTGCCTGGCTTCTTGATTAATTTTTAAAGGCAGACCGCAACATAATAGGGTTTGCCTCGGCATTTTCATACGTAGTTGTTATTGGACCGTGCGTCCTTACTCGCCCCTCCCACAACCCTGTCCGTCATTTCTCCCCCTTCGCTGGACTCTTCCCCCCCAATAGTCCTCCTGTTGTCTTGTCACATTGACACACACAGAGTTTGATCCAGAGTTTTGCCTATGACACGAGAAGCTCTCACTAGCTCTCTCCTCCTTTATAACTTTTCTACCTCTTCTTAGTTCCCCCTTTTACTTTCATGCCACACCCACACATGGCATATATATTATATACGTATATACACACACACATACACATGCATGCGTACACACACGCATGCGCACACACTTCGCTTTGTGGAATCACGAAGGCGCGAACGACGATCGTCGTTACTCCTTTCGTCAAGGACAAAGTGAAAGGCATCCGCTAGAAGCAACCCTCTTGGAGCCAGCAAGCCTTTAAGTGGATTACTCCTTGCTGATTATAGGCTGTTTTCTTACGGACTGAGGATGACTTCGGTCTCAGAGCAAAAAGAGCCTTTGTGAACTCAACAACATGATCTTACCACAGTGCTCTGTTAAGCAGTACCTCATTTAGTACTCTGAGCAATCCAGCCACAGAGGGTAAATCGGTACCATGAGGGAATCCTGGAGTCACACAGAAAGCCAGTCACCAGAACCCCGGGGCCCAAGACAACTAAGTTCCATCCCAGCCTCACTTCCCAAAATAAAGTCACCATGAAATCAAGCTGCCCTTTTTTTCTCTTGTCAGCACCTTTGGGGAGCAGGGAGTGGCCAAAAATAGAAAGTTGACATAAATTTTTTGATTTTATTTTTTTTTAACATTGACTTGGGGTGGGGGCAAAAAGCCAGGTGTTCTGCCAAAGCAAACTGGACAATATTGCCGTGTTAGCGGAATTTCAACCTTGGCGAGGAAGGAAGATCTAAAACATACATTGAGAGGCCAGCAGCTCTGGGTGCATTGAATTCTCCGGGTTGGCCCTCTGCAAGACGAAAGAGGCAGGCAAGTTTCCCACGTGAGCGGAGAGAGCGTGAGTCAAAGACTATTTCAGTACGGGATCCTATTTCAACCCCGCTGTCCATCTGTTTGCTCGGAACGTAAAGTTGCCTGGTTCCAAGTTAGAAAGCGGGATGAAATCACCCGCTAAAGCTGCAGTAAGCAAGAGCCTTGAAAAAAGAAAACGGCCCAGGGAGGTTATGTAACACGGCCGCGAAGTAAGAGGCCAGGTCACACCTCCTCATCTGGCGGGACACCCCCAAGGTCCTCATCTTCATCCCAGGCAGGTGAGCTCAGGGATCCGATAAACAAAAACACTGCTAGAAGATTCCTGTTTTTGTTTTAATTTCCTGGTAAATGGAGAAGAAAAAAAAATAGACCTAAGAAGAGCATCTTTCAATCCAAGGAATTCATCCCCATTATCCACTGACCTGTCTGGGGAGCACAAGACAGAGCCACTTGGGGGGATGAATATGCAGAAAGCCGATGTGTTCCAGGCTACTAGCAAGAGCTCAGAATCCAATTTTAATGGTAAAGAAAATTCCAAGGTCATAATTATAACTTCATCTATGTTTTAGGCCAAGTGATCCTTCATAGTTTGGCGAGAGACCTAGACTGCAGGGAACGGCGCTGTTTGTGTGATGGAATGAAGTCCCACTTTACACAAATGGCTTGCAAACAAACTTTTAGATTATTTACAAGTTAGGGCCACTATGAAGAAAAAAGAAAGGTCACAACCCCTCCCCCTTGAGGTTTCTTTTTCTTTACAGCTGCAGGAGAAAATAGGAAGTAGCCCTGTGTGTGTCTGACAGTCGAGCTTTGACATCTTTTCCTCAGGAGCCACTTCACAGGAGCCAAGAGTGGGTGCCCAACTCCCAAGGGCCCTGAGTAAACCGCAGCCAATCCCAGCAAAGGTGTTTATTTGTGAGGAAGCAGGGCTTGTTGGGAAGGATGCTCGACCCTAGAGAGGCAGTGAGCAGTAGGGTGGGGTGGGGGTGGGGCTATTGCTCACTTCCTGTGGACAAAAAGAGCCTAGATGCATGCATGTGTATGTAATCGATCAGGCAAGCGTGTGCATACAATAAGGTGATAAGGAATGACTCCAGGAACAATTTGTTTTAAAAGAGGACTCTCACCGCTACCCTATGTTTGGCCAATAGCCCGGTCAGTCTTAGTCTTCATGGCCCAGACTACCAAGAGAAGGTGGCAGGCAAACCCTATGACCACATAAGGAGACAAAGGCATGGCATGCTCCTGTGATTTCAGCACTCAGAAGGTGGAAGCACGGGGACTGCAAGTTCAAATCTACCCTGGCTACATAACAAGCAGATACGTAATAAATACCCACCCAGCATGTGCTAAGTTGTGAGGTGATCCAGCACTACCCTATCCCCTGCTCTGATAACGGATCACACCTTCAAAGCTCATGGTAGCCACATTTGAATGATGTGAAACCTTTTGGCCTCTTGGCTAATGCTGATTGGCCCCAGCATGCGATGTCTGACACATTTAAATTCAGGGACAGTTAATCTCTGTGTATGGCGGAAACCTCGCAGCGGCTACATTTCATCATCTACACGTCTACAGACTCAGCGGAGAGCGGCAAAGAGCAAGCAGGCAGATGTGCAATCGAGGAAGCAAGCCAGTGAAAGGGAGAGGTCTGGTCCTGATCCCGCTCCTTCTGGAAGCCATCCGCATTCCTGTCAGTTCCACGAGAGGCTCTGTCCTTGTAGTAAATCATCCTTTTTTGTTAAAGCCTGTTTGGTTTTATTTCAGTTATTTAAAATGGGAAACACCCGGTGTGCTCCATAGAACATAAAACAAATCAGAACTGGGCTGTGAAAAGAACACTCGGACTTCTGGATCTGGTAGATCCAACCCAGTCGCCCTGAAGACGGGCTGTCTGGTCTAGAGTGTCCTGGGCAGTCTGGGCCTTGGATCCTTGCCTGTTAAACGCCATGCATAGGAGTGGGTATTGGAAACGCATTTATGGGGTCCCTAGCACACTGCAAGCTGAGCCACGATTTCTAGAACTCAGAGGGGGAGTCACATGACCAAGGCAGTGGTGCACAGCAGTAGAACACTTCCCCCACAAAGGACTTGAGCCTGTGGCCAGCAAGAATGAAAGTGCTTCTAGAATACTTCAAGCCCAAATTTCCCCTGCTCCTTTCAAGAGGGCCATTTGGTCACTGGCAGGTGAATTTAAAATAGCTTCCACCTAGTCCTTTTAAATATTCTCTGGGAAGCCTGTCCCTCTCCCTCCTTTCCTCTCGGTGCTAGACTCCTCATTCCTGTCTCCTGCAACCCCTGAAGGTCAATGGACTGCTGCCTTAACCACTGCACCATCCCTTCCCAGGGTCTATAAATAAAACCTCTGCATTCTCCTCCTACCCTGGTTCTATACTGAATCTGTGGCCCCTATCAGAAGCACCAGGGCGCTACCCGTGGTGGGTGAGATGGCAGGGAGACAGGCTGGATGCTGTGGAGAGAAGAGACTCGGGGCATTTGTCAGCATAAACATGTTTCTCACGTGAGGGGCTCTCTGGTTGCAGGCTGAGCTACTGGACAGTAGGCCAAGCTGATACCAGGTAGACATGTTATCCCATGGTGGGCACACTAAGCCTATGTGCCCATCTCTTCCTTGCTTCCTGTTTGGGCAAAGCTATTTACCTGTGCCAGTGCTGGAAACCCAGGCATACTGCTACAGGCATCTTGACAGGATGAGAAATTAAAACTTAGGAATCCATAAAAGATGTGTCTCTTAAGTTCTTTTTTGTGGTGAAGGAGCCTCTTCATTAAATATTTGATTTACTATCCATACATGCATTTAATGTGCTGGGATCCAAGCCACTCTCCACTCCCCCTCCGCCAAGTCCTCCCTTGTCTTCCTCTCAGGCTCTGCACTGAGGTATGGCCCATAGACCAGAGATAACCTGCAACCCAGGTGATACCCTGGCTGATGAACACAACCTAGCAGGCCTCCGCTTGTCTGCCAGGAAGCTGGGATGCTTCCAAGACTCTTCACACAGTTGACTACCACTCCAGCTTAGTAGGATTTCTCTTGCTGAATCAAAAATCCCCAAATTGGGGAGTCTATAAAGAAAAGAGGGGTGTTGTGTCTCAGCATCTAGAGGCCGGAAGTCCACAACAAAGCTGTGGTGAGGGACTCACACTGCTTCAAGGCAAAAAAGCAAAAGGGCTGGGTGAAAAGAGATAAAAACATGAGGAGAGGGCTTGTTTCCAGCTCCCCACTCTCTCCTCAGCCAGCAATGAGTGACTAACTCAGGAAGACAGTTCAGTGGGTAAAGGCGACTGCCATCGGGTCTGACCACCCAAGATAGAGCCCTAGACCCTAAACACCTGCAAGCTGACCTCTGACCCAGGCAATGATCCACCACCATCCCCGAAAGCAAATAAATGCCAAAAATATTAAATTCAAAAATGTTAAAGAGAACTCCCGCTGCAGGAAGACACTGACCCTTCTTATGTACCTTGGTCTACCGCCCCACCTCCCAACACGGCCACAGCGTGAGTGACAAACCGGATTCGAATCACACAAGCACTTACTCTACTGTATTCTAATTCCTGGCTGCTTGAGAAGGAGGACAGAGAATGTGTCTGGCGTTTCTATAGTCACATTTCCTATAGAAAGCTTTCCATAAATAACAAGTCAGCATGATGCAAGATTGAGGAAAGAAAACATAGAGGCTCTTAGGACCTGGGGGGTGGGGGGGGGGAGTCCAGAGCTGAATGCTGCTG
Organism: Apodemus sylvaticus; assembly: GCF_947179515.1. NCBI lineage: Eukaryota > Metazoa > Chordata > Mammalia > Rodentia > Muridae > Apodemus > Apodemus sylvaticus. The sequence goes on from NC_067485.1 coordinate 19,740,181, forward strand.
AGAGCTCAAACAAGGCAAAGAGCCGTGGCAGCAAAGGTCAATACTGACCTTAGTGGGGAAAGGGTTAGGAGTGATGGTGCACACATTTGGTCTCAGTGCTTGAGAGGCAGTGGCAGAGAACACTGGGCCCTAGCCTGGCCTACTTAGCAAGTTCTAAGCCAATTAGAGACCTCTTTTAAAAAGGAGAAGGGGAAGAGGAAGAGGAAGAGGAGGAGAAAGAGGACGAGGAGAAAGAGGACGAGGAGAAAGAGGATGAGGAGGAGAAGAAAGAGGAGGAGAAAGAGGAGAAAGAGGAGGAAGAGGAGGAGGAGGAGGAGGAGGAGGAGGAGGAGAAGGAGAAGAAGAAGAAGAAGAAGAAGAAGAAGAAGAAGAAGAAGAAGAAGAAGAAGAAGAAGAAGAAGAAGAAGAAGAAGAAGAAGAAGAAGAAGAAGAAGAAGAAGTTAGAAACTCGAATCCTCATCCTCAGGTCTGATGGACCACGGTGTCTGGCTCAGAGGATGGCAGCAGCCCCCCTGCCCCCAAGACAGGGAGTTTTCCCAAAGCAGGCTGTGGGTAGTGCTTCACCTCCCCCGATTGCATGATTAGGAATGCCTGTGAGCTCTGTACTGCGTTTCTTAGCAGCCATTTCAGAGTAGCACCAGCTGGAGCCTTGTGGAGACACTCCAGGATTTTGGCTACCACCTGGCCTGGCATCCAGACCAGTGTGATTTAACTGACTCCTTGGACCAGTTGATCCACTTTTCGATTGATGTCATATTCCTTGAGGACATTGCCTGCTGGATCAGGTAGGGTAACAGGCTAGCCAGCCCTGAATTTACATATAAGGCCCCTACCCTGAGAAAGCTCTATTTCCTGTTCTGAAGGCCCAGTACAAAAAATTCTTCAGATCGTGGTACCTGAGGGACCCCATAGGTGTTGTGGTAGTTTGAAAAAGAATAATCCCATAGGCTCACACATTCGAATGCTTGGTCCCCAGTTGGTTGAAACTGGTTGGAAAGGGTTGGAAGGTGCAGCCTTACTGTCAGAGGTGTGGCCTTGATTAGGAGGCGCGTCACCGGGAACCCACACCTTTCCTAGTTAGCTCACTCTGTCTCTGGCCTGTAGATCAGATGTAAGCACTCAGCTCTCAGCCCCAGCACCGTGCCTGCCTGCCTGCTGCCTTGCTCTCTGTCATGATGGTCACAGACTCTAACCCTCTGGAACTGTGAGCCCCCAAATTAAAATGTTCTGAGTTGTCTTAGTCATGATGTCTCTCCTTAGTAAGAGGAAAATAACTAAGAGTCCTAGTCCAGACCTCTACCTGGGCTTCGGTCAAAACGTCTCCCCACACATCTCCCTGGTAGAAGTCCCCATGGTCTCAATATTACAGAATACTTGAATTTCAACACCACCACCATGCCCACTGCATGTTCCTTTCCCGCCAACTCTGCCCTCCTTAGTGAGGTAAGAGTGTGTGCCAGAATCACCATTATTAACTTGACACAGGTGAGAGACGTGTAAGGGAAAAGCCTAGATTAAGGGGTTGCTTAGTCCAGATTGGCCTGTGGTTGTGTCTGTGAGGCCTGGTGTGAATTACTGACTGGCACAGGAAGGCCTACTGTGGGTGGCACCATCCCTAAGCAGGCAGTCCTATAAGAGAGCTCACTACGCATCTGACAGAGAGTGACCCAGCGAGCAAGCCAGCAAGCAAGCTCCCTCCATTGCTCCCACCTGCAGGGTCCTGCCTTCCCGCTGCCTGACGGCCCTCGGAGATGGACTGTGTCCAGGAGAAGTGAACGGAAACAAGCCATCCGTCCTCCAAGATGCTTTTGCTCAGAGTGCTTTATCACAGCTGCAGAATGAAACTAGAGGAAAACGCCTTCTGAGTCTAGCTCAGTGCGGCGTGGGGAGGCAGATACAGCCTGCTGCCTTCGCCGCCCACCAACTGTGTTTGGAAGCTGCCTGAGAAATGACACAGATCTCTAAATGACAACTGAGGCAAACTTTGCACAAGCTATCAGAGCCACCGGGAGAAAATAGTGTGTGAAGAAACTAGTGCTTCTCAGATGTCATATTTATGAACCTTCTAAAGAAGGTTGTAAACGTAAAGCATTAGTGAAACAAGGCTCGCTCTATTCTTTCTCTATACCCACAGAAACAGTGTCTCACAAGTGCACACACATCAGCCTAATAGGAAACGACCCCATACTATCAATGATCCACTGAGCCACACAGCTGGCAACACCTGATGAACTGCAGAGCTGGGCCACTTGCCATACCCTCAGGCTCTCCAGCACAAGTCCCTACCAGAGCCCTACCTCTATCGTATTATCATCTGCCTTTCTCTGTTTATATGCATAGTAGGATTACTATATCATGCATTATCACGCGTATAAATTATGGGCTATACAATCATTAGATGAACTTCTTCACATTACACAATACCTTTCATGTCAATAGTATACTCTTACTATCCCCAAGGACACTCTGACATTGACCAACACAAGCTTATTACAGACATTCATAGTGATGGGTGGTCCCTTCTCTAGCGCAAGAAAGGAGAAACAGGTAGTTTCAATGGGACTGAGTCTATCAGAGTGAGTCTATATCCAGCGTATCCATGGGGAGGGGGGAGATTGTGCCTCAGTTCTCACTCATGAACCTCAAGAGAAAAAGCAGCTGGAGACTTACTGGGGAGTCTTGTTCTAAATGAGGCATTTACGGACTAGCATGTGCTCATTTCGTGTTTCTGCCTCTGGACAGGAAAGAGGGAAATTGCTGTCAAATTGGTATAATTGATAGCCTGAACAGTTATAAACTGGGTTTTGACTCCTTGTGGAGAGTCCTGAGATATGCAAGCACTGAATGATTTTGTGGAAAGGGAAGTCTAGATCTGTCCTTGTAGCTCAGCTATAGTTTGTCTCCACTGTCAAGGTCCTTGCTATCTCCGGAGGGGCCACTGAACTGGGTGGAGGAAAGAGACAGGTGTAGATAGGCTCACTCATTTCCTTAGAAGTGAGGCCACACTGCGGTCTTCATGCACCACCAGTTTGATGCTCTCTAAGCCTCGGAATTTGTTGGTGGTCACATTAGCATTGAGATCACCCTGACTGAAACAGCTAAATGCACCTTGTTTTAAATTCGTTCCCTATGCCTTTATCCCCGGACTGGTCGCTGTAGCTCCAGAAACAGGCTGTGTGCTACAAGGCAATCAGGAAAAAAAACCTTCCTCACAGTGAACAGTCACTAAGAAGACAATAAAAATCAGGAGTCTGCCTTCTCCATGAAGCAGCGTGGAGAAGGCGGACTCACATCTGAAGGTCCTGAGACTGAACCTCAGATGGGCACCCACAGCCTCTTCTTTGGAGCTGAAGACGGGGCTCAGTGGGTAAAAGCACTTCTCTAGAAACATGAGGACTTTGGATCCCCAGCACCCATTCAGAATGCCAAGCATGGCTACACACACCTGTAACCTCAGCACTGGGAAGTATACACAGATAGACCCAGCAACTCACTGGCTGGCAGCCTATACTAAATGGCAAAAATCCATTTCAAAAAGAGACCCTGCCTCAAGGCAATTAGGAGGGAGCACTGGAAGAAGGCACCCCATATCATGCTCTTGACTCTGGTGCATGCACACGTGGATACACACTCATGAGCATCACACAGACACACACACATACAGATACACACACATACACACACACATGCGCACACACTAGGCCAGTGGGTTGGTCACTCATTAGAATCACATGGAGTGCTCTTAAAGAATGACACTTGCTGGAGACAATGCCAAACAATGCAGAACCTCTGGAATTGGTATCCAGTCAGCAGTATTTTCAAATAGAGTCAGGAAGCAGGGTCGGGGGAGAAATGCCAAAGCCTGTTCCCCCATAACCTTCTTCTTCCAGATGGGTCCCATCTCCTCATTGCCACAGGCTCCCAAAACACCAGCAACTGGGGACCAAATGTCCAAGCACACAAACCTATGGTTTTCCCTGGACCATAACTACCGGTCTGAAGGTCTGTGGAAGAGGAAGGCAGGATGGCAGGCAGAATTGGTCAGTCAGAGACCCTGATGAGGAAATCTGCACTGTGGTTCAGGCCATCTCCAAGCTTGTTCTTTGGCTTAAATCAACATCGTGTGTGTGTGTGTGTGTGTGTGTGTGTGTGTATGTGTGTGTGTGCTCACATGTGTGCGTGCATGTGCATGCACACACGTATACATGTAGATGTCTCTGTATTTGTTTCTTTCTGTGCATGCATGCACGCTATAATTAATTGTGCACATTCATGAGGTTCAGTGTAAAATTCAACACTTGCATATAGAAATGTCTGGATCAAATCAGAGGAACAGATATTTACCGCTCCTTGTTACATATGTGTCTAGAACCTTCAAACTCCTCTCTATCCTTGCCTATATAACAGGCTATTGTGAACTGTAGTCTTCCTTGTGCTATGGAGCAACAGAACTCGTTCCTTCCAGCTCGCTAGGCATTGGGTTGACTAGCCAGCCTCCTTTTATCTAGCCTTTCCTGTCCCTCTGCATCTTCCCACACTGGGCCACTTCCCCAAGTTGGTGCTAGAGAGTGAACACTTGTATGACATGTGACTCGACATTCTAAAAGGCCCAGCTTGCTTTTTGCAAGACCCAGACGGGCTGACAGCACAGGTCCACATTCCATAGCAGTGTCTCTTGTCAGGTAGATAAAGGAGCAGTCACTTTTGAAATAATCGCCCAATTTTCCTTGGAGAAAAACTCAGTTGCAGAATGCTTGTCCAGAATATCTGATATTCTGGGTTGTATGCCAGCTTCACTGGAGTAAATAAACCAAGAAGTTGCCCATTTTTCTTCCACGTATTTAGCATTGAAGTCCTTCTTACTTGGCCTTCCTTCATGTGTGACCAATCAGCTAAAGAAGATGATCTTTCAACAACAGCAGAGCCATCTCACACAGAAAGCACCTTGCTACAAGTTTCCTAGTTAATGTCCCACACCTCACTTATATAGCTTCCCTTGAAGTTCTCAGTGCCTCTGAACACAATTGGGCCATGTGGTATCATTATGGTCACCACAGAGGGCTCCCTGTCACAGCACTTCCATTGCAAAGCAGCTGATTTCCAAATCTCTTCCCTTGGCTGCTTTAGGGAAGGAACCCTATTGCCCTGCGTCAAGGATGGCAGTGTTTAGAAGGTAAACTACCAAACATAACCAAACATAACCCATACCCACCATAAGCAACATAGCCAACATAACCCATACCCACCACTCCTGGTTAATGCTTAACAGAAATGATTGTCTCAAGAGATCTTTAAGAACTAGTATGAGCTGGACGGTGTTCCTTTCAATGCACATTCTAACCCCACTTCCTAGGTGCTTCAGAATTTGGCCATCTTTCAAGAGAGGTAATGGAATCCGGTAAGGAATCCGGGTTGTCCGCCATCCTCAAACCAAGAGGAGAGGCCTCAGGAGAAACTAAGTCAGCTGGTACTTTGAGCTTGTACCTGAAGATGGCCCCACTGTGGAAAAGCAATCTGTCGGTTCATCCCGAGCCTGTGCTTGCTGTGGCAACCCTGGAAAACTGACACACACAGTAGCTAATTGCACAGCACAGTTTTTAGGATGGAAACAGAGCGGTGCTGGAATCATAGTGGTTAGCACGTCCTTTGCCAGGAGGTAGATCTGGACCCATTCAAAAGCAAAACTCTTTATATAGCTCCCCGGCACCAGAAACAAGGAGAAAATGATGACTTGGGCAACAAAATTAAGTAGTATTAAATTATAGCACAAAGTGCGAAGCAAATATTTATATATCAAACTGATATAAATAAATTTGAGTAGAGAGTTGACCAAGCACCCATATGGAGACATTCCAAACAGTTCATGCAAATTGATGCCCTACTGTTAAGGAAGTGGAGAGGAACCCCCATTCCTACGTGGCACACAGTGACTTCCTTCTACACGTACTGGAAGGGAAGGGAAGAAAAGTAGCTTCCTAGTGGAAAAATCCAACAAATACTGACTCGGCCCAGTGATCAAAGCTAATAAGCTCCGCCCTGCAAGCCACCCTCCCAGCCTGAAACCCAGGCACGGTGGGACACCCTCCCAGGCACGGTGGGACACCCTCCCAGGCACGGTGGGACACCCTCCCAGGCACGGTGGGACAAGAATGGCCCCCTACTTCAGTGGCCTTTCCTCTTATGAACTTGTAAACCGGACTTGAACATGAGAAAAACAAACAAAACCCCAATTCCAACCGAGGTACAACCTAAAAATACTTCTCCAAACTGCCAAGGTCATCAAAACCAAGGAAAGGCTGAGAAACTTAGCCAAGAGCAGCTTAAGATGAGATGACTAAATGTAATGTGCTGTCCTGGATGGGATCCCGGAACAGGAAACGGATATTAGGTAAGCACTCAGGAAGTCTGAATTAAGTATAGATGTCAGTTAATTTAAAAGATGATGCATTTACCACGCTGGTGGGGGCTGACAATAATGGACAGGACAGTCGTTCATGTGTGGAAGGAAAGATATAAGGTGTTTCTGTGCCTTCCACCAATCTGCCTGTGACCCTAGCTTTTTTTCCTAAATATCTACAAAATGAAAATATGCTAATAATAATTTACTCCATTGAAGTGGAAACTTTAAGGGTTCTTTGGAAAGTCCGTTGTGTTGGATGGTGTTGGATGGATGAGGCAAGCATGTAAAGGAGTGTTTTTCTGAAGTGGACACTGATGAAAGACTAAGGCAGACTCGTGAAGGGATGTTTAGTTAAAGCAGACACAGGAGAGAGGATGTTCTGCTAAAGCAAGCTCGTGAAAGGACATGTGATAAAAGATTCTTTGCTAACAACATGCATGTATTGGTCCACCTTACATTGCACAGTTGAGCTGCATTTGTCAGGACTCCACAGAGAGAAACACACACACAAAAACCTTCTGGTGGTGTGCTGCAGTTTCTTGTCACTTCTACAGACAGGCTGATTGGATGCATGTGCTGAGGCAAGACACGTGGAGGACATGTGATGTTTGGAAGGTAGAAATAGGACTTTACGGGGTGCCGGAGACAGAGCTTGGCTTGCTGGTACAGCCAGCTGTGCAAGGTTTATGGGTCTTTCTTCTTCGATGATCTTTGCTTCCCTGAGAGGCACAGCCGAGAACTTCTCCTGGTGTCCCTCCAGGTCCCTCCTGCTGACTCTGAGCTGAGGCTGAGGCCTGGCTGTCTCTGCTAGGTCATGTCACTGCTGCTGATTCATGTTTGCTCTCCTGACCCTACCAAACTGGACTGCTAGTTGAAATGTTTGCAAATGGATCGACCTGAAACTGCCTGCTAACCTGTGAACTGAACTGCCAGTTTCCAAACAACACAGACAGGAGTTGCTCCAAAGAACCTTTCTTAAACAGGTCCACTCCCCCCCAACCCCCATATTCTTTCTTTTCCACTACCTCTGGTGGGTGGTAGGCTACAAGGAAGGTTAAAGTGCTTAAGAACCATCATCAAAAATAAGGGTTGAAAAAAATTACACTCTGTAGTAATTATACTCCATAGGATGGCTGTCTGTGTTTGTGTTTGGAGACCAAGAGTCTCATGTAGCCCAAGCTGTCTTTCACCTCACTTCGCAGCTAAGCACGTCCAAGTTCTGGGGTTACAGGCATGCAAGCGCTATTCTTGGTTCCCACACAGAATCTCAAGGAGTCTCTTTTCTTCGCCATTTGTGAAGCCCCCAGAGGTGGCTGTAGTGGGTTCATGCCGTGGGCAAGATCACTGTGCACAGGGCAGAACTGAAATAAGCCTCACTGGAGTTATCTGCTGGAGCATGTGGTAGCTCCGTAGGGCTGAAACTACAGGGGGCCAGACAGGAAAGTGACTGACCCCAACTGGCCACCAGTTCAGAAACATTCCGTTATAGACTCACCTCTGTCCAGAGTCAACCCTGAGCCTCCCAGACGGAGTAGTTACTCTCTCAGCATCTTAGAGTTAAGGGCACTTAGGGATGCTGACTCATGCTGGCAGAAGTGAGGGGACTCGCGACACGACACAACAGGGTGCCAGGCTGTCGGGCAGACCGACCCCGTGAGGCCTGAGAATGTGCATTCTAGCAAGCGGCCCACGGCTGCTGCTCCATGAGTCCCACACTTTAAATCGCCTCAGTCCAGACCAGCCACGCAGCAAAGTGTGAGGAGCAGAGTTTATTGTTAGGTTGTGTCTGATTGTGGTCCTAGGAGAAGCCGGCCACGTGACTGTACAACACATCAGGCGCCGGCTGCTTCTGGCCACATACTAGAAACAAACCAACTACCGGCCCACGGCGGCTTCAGCAGTGGGTTTAACAAACAGCCCGGCGAGCACAGCCATCCTGAGCTGGAGTATAACTGGCTTGACCTGTCGTGTGTGTCCCCAGTTTGTTTACCCGATTTCATCATCTGACCTCTTGCATTCGTGGACCATGCAAAGACTCACGAGGAGAGATCCAAAGCATATTGACAACAAGACAACTAACTACCTGAAAACTATACCCATCAAGGGAAAGCAAGTCGTAGCTTTACCTACAGCCCAGGAATGAACACGTTTCTAACTGATGTGCTCAAACTCTGGGTCTGGTGTCCCTGGCTCAGCAACACTCAGGAAAGGGGAAACTGATGATTCACAAATGCTCCTGCACACAGAAACATTACAGGGAATGCTTCTCTGAAGGCAAATTCCAGGGCATCACTTGCCGCAGACCCCAACCCTGGCGACTCCTGTGAGGGGTCTGACTTAGCAGGCTGCAGCTGGGCTTTTACGGTAGCACTTTAGGCACACGCCCCCAGTTGAGTTTGAGACAAGCTGCAAGTCTGATTTTCTACTTTAGTGGTTTACAGTCCTGGCCCACATTAGAAATGTCTGACACGAGGAGGAGGTGTGGGTGGGAAGAGCCCTTATATGTGCCCCTAACTCCCGATACCAATGGGATCAGAACATCAGCGGGTGAGCTTCAGGCAGAAGTGCTTTCTGGAGCCTCCTGGGTGTTTTGAAGCTTAGTGTCTCCAGGTGGTGGTGCTTTCCTGGGTTGTTAGGCATCAAGATTCCAACATCCCTCCTGGGAGACGCAGATTTAGGTCTGGGTCAAGGTCTATGACATGCACGTGTGTTTAGCAAATGCTCTACGTGGCTCTCATCAGACGTTTGAGAACTGTACAAATACAAGTCTTACCTTGTTGACTCAAACTGATCCGTGGGAGGGTCAGTGCATCTTTACCTCACCCCCCATCCCTGTATTGGAGAATCTAAGCTTAAAGGGAAGACTGTCTTGCCTAATGCTGCACATCCAAAGCCCAATGCTTTATCACTCAACCCCTGAAACCCCACGCTTACAACTAATGTAACAAACTATTTCCCCCATATTTAAATACTTCAAACAGCCACTCAGCACCATATGCCAGGCAAGCATTTTATAAGCAACTAGTAGAATAAATAACTTAAGGCTTGCAACAATATGCTAAACAGGAATCATGTGAAATGCTAACTTCATAGACAAGGAAACTGAGGCATAGACAAGGAAACTGAGGCACAAAAGTGAGTACATATTGCCCCTTATACCATCCTTTACCTGAAGGATAAAGTTAACCCCTTCCAGGGAAGATAAAGGTCCATTTTCTTATCCTAGCCCTATAACCTTGAGAGGGAGCAGAAGTTAAAGGGCCTGCAACGTTACTGTTAGGAAAGAAAGGAGAGAGAGAGAGAGAGCGAGGAAGCGAATGTTGTTCTTTCTCTACCAAGTGCTGGGCTCCAACCTATATTATTTCACATAAGCACCTAACTCCTATTGCCATGGACACACAATACAATTTCCTTTCCAGAAAGCACAATTTAAAGCACAATTTAAATGGCAAGCCAACAGTGTCTCCCAAGTGGACTTGGTGGGCTAGAAATGGAAGAAAGCTGGTTGTGGGTGCACGTTGGGGCGAGACGGGCCTGGGTGGTGGCTAGGGTGGCTGGAGAAGGAGTACTGAAGGAAGGGACGCTGTGGCTGTTATTGAACCTGGGAGTCATAGACGGTGTTCAGTGACCCAAGTCCAATAAGCCAATTAAAAGAGCCAAGCTAATCACGGGTCACATGGGGAACAGGGACAAGGAGATCCAGCAGAAACCCAAAGTCTGTTGTGTGTGGGGGTGTCCTAATATAAGACTGAGGTTTGCATATCTAAGCAGTCCTGGTCTGGGCGTGGTCGTCCTGGGCTTCGGTCTCAGCCTGTAAAAAGCTCTGAGACATTCTTGGAATTGTGTGAAATCTCTTCGTGAGGACAAGCTTCCCCCTGCGGCTTGTCCCTTCTTCTCCCAGCGTGAGATTCCTAAGGGAACTCATGTCTTTGGGATCCATTGTTTCACCAGTCTGATAGTCAGACCAAGGGAGATAAGTGTCTCCTTTAGAATTCCTTCGCGTCTGCAAGGCCAGGTGAAGAAGAGCTTTGACTCACCAGGGGCTGCCTGAGGTCTGAGAAGATAAGCATCTCCTTCAGACAAACTTACTTCTCAGGGCGAATCTCAACAAGTCAGGGCGAATCGATGAGGTCTACCCACTTTCAGGAATGGCCAAACACGGTTCTGCCTTTAGAGAAAACCTGACGTCTCCAGCCCGTGCAGGGAACCTGAACAGCCATGCCTTTGTTCTACTTCTGTCTGGCCTCTTCTTCCTGGGTCCTGAACGGTACAGGAGGAAGGAGGAGGCTGCCAACCCAAGTCTTTAACTCTAAAGTACTTTAAACACTTGGCCGATAGCCTCAAGCCAGTGCCTCTGTCTTCAGGGAAACCACTGATGAGTGACTGCTGAAGGCTACCTGCTCTCTATCTGATTAGCACCATCTGACAGCCCCTCTATCCACCTGAGGGAAGCCGCATTCCAGATCTGCCTTAAAGAAACCTACCTGTTCTCCAGCATTCCTAAGGTTGGATGCTATTTGTCAGATATGAGAGTTAACTCAGCAGCCAACTTGAGGAGATCAAGAATCACTTGGTTCCTGGGGGTGAGCTCTCAGGGGTGGTCTTGATTCAGTTCTTGAAGGGGCAAGATCCCCCGACAATGGATGGAACCCTTCCCTGGCTTTAAGAGTGTATGTAAAGGAGAAAGTGAACTGAGGACAGACAACCATCACTCCATGCCTCTCTGCTGTGGAGGTGATAGAACCGGCAGCCTCAAGTTCCACCCTTAACTGAAGCAGGGATGGAGATACCCAAGTCCTGTGAGTGATGCTTTCCCTAACAGAGGAAGCTAAGGGAGGCAAGTGTGAGTGAACAGTGAGCCACCATAAAGTTGCTTTTTATCACAGTAACAAGAAAAGGAATAGCACATTAGACAGCACACTAGAACTCTAGGCTCATTAGAAAAACAGAAAGGATCTAACCAAGACAAAGATGCCCAGAGACGGGCTTCAGAGAGGTTGGGAAAGGGCCGTGTCTTGGTTAATTTAGGATGCTGTGGCACACTGTCATAAACTGGGTGGCGTATAACACAAGTTTATTCCTCATCGTTCTGAAGGCTGGAAAGCCAGGACCAAGGCCAATTAGGTATTTAGTAAGTGCCAGTCTCCAAGCAGATGGATCTCACACAGCAAAAGGAATGTGGAGACCCTCTCAGAACACTTTGAGAAGGCTGCTCATCTCATCTCTCAGGGTGGAGACCCCAGGAACAAAGCACCTCCTGCAGGCCCCATTTCCGAATGCCTAACTCCTAAGCTTGGGATTTAGGGTTTGTGGAGATTTGAATGCAGTTGGAAACTGCACTGGCACTGTATTGGAAGGCTGTGAAACCTTAAGGGGTTTAAAATGTGTGAAACTTCTGGGTGAACAGGACCAGGTCATTGGGAGTGATCGGTGGAGATAGGGTGGCTTGTTTCCTTCTGTTGTGGTTTCTTGGTTCATCGAACAAGCTTTCCCAGGCTCTTGGCTGCAAGTGATGATTGCAGGCAGAATGTCTTTCCCGCCATGATAGATTGTGCTCTCAAACCATGAGCCAAAATGAACTCTTCCTCCCCTGAGCACTGAGAAAAGCAATGAATATAAGATCTCACCAATACAAGTGCTGGGGGCATCCACACTGAGACCCCAGAGAGGAGAATGAGACGGGCTGACAAGGAGCCCACAGCCGCAGGCGCAGCCACAGCCGCAGCCGCAGCAAGGGCATCTGAACAGTGCAGGTCATCCAAGAATGAACTCTTCGGGCTCTTCCTGTGGGCTGCGGACAGCTCTGGACCACCAGGCATTAACTGTGAGGGGCGCAAAATGAAGCAGGCAAGCTCCGCCCTTAACTGAAGCTGGATGGAGATGCTGCACAGTCCTGTGGGAGATGCTTCGCCTCACATGGGGCGGGCAAAGCAGACAAGTGTGAACGACAGCTTGCCAGGGTTAGGAAGCAGGCAGCGATGGCCGCGTACACCTAAAAGAAAGTCCAGTTCACAAATGGAAACCCGCCTGGGGGCTGTCAGTGACAACACTGACTAAGCAAATATTTTTACATCATTCTATATTTCAATCTTTTTTATATTTTGTTCCTGCTGTGATGTATTTGAAAATGTGAAAAAAATGTGATTTAAAAAAGAAAATTCTCGTCGAACTGACTGAAGTTGGTTGATTGAAAATTATATTACTTTCCAAACCTAATACTATTATTTTCTCTCCTTGAGGGATCTAGCTGGGTAGACCATGTACACAAATCAGACAAATCAGAATTAATGGTTCAAGGTTTGTTTGTTTCTTTCTTCCCTCATCCAAGAAATAACAGCTGACGCCTTTATCATTTATCATTGCTTCAGGCGGACCTCGCTCACATCTTTCAGCTTGGGCACAATCGTCTTAAGACCCACGGGCATTGTTATTTCCTCATGGGATGCAAAGTCATAATCTCTTGTGTGTGCCCCACTAACAATAGCATCTCCACTGGCAAACGGTGCTGGACTTGCTTGCAAACCACCGAGCCTTCAAAACAAACAACAGCGCCAAATTCTCAGCATGGCCGTTGCCAAGCAAGCCTATTGTTCCCAAGAACTATTTGATGTATATCCATGACCAATGAACTTGGAGAATTCTCAAAAACAAAATTCATTAAAAATTTAGTTTAAGGAGATTATCCTTTCTACTACCTTGGAAAAACCTCTACGAAAGGCAATACTATATGTTACTTTAATGCTTTAATATCAAGTTGTCCACATCTCCTGCAGCGGTGACCATCCTAAAAATGGGGGACTTTGTCTAGTGGTTTTAATCACTATGTGAATATTATTCATGGAACATAACACTCAAGAGACATCTGTGAAAAGAAAGGAAGTTGCCTGAATTGAAAATGGACCTTACATGCATTTGTGAAACAACCTTAACTAAAGCCGATAACAGCAAAGGGAGTTTGGAGCATCTCTAGCCAACATGCATGACTTGTTGCATTTACATTCACGGATGCTTATCTAGCTTACCTTGTTTAAGAGAACAGCAGAGGAGAGGGCTGTTTCATTACCACTCAGGTGAGCACAGGAGAGGGCCATCTCATTACCATTCATGTGAGCACAGGAGAGGGCTATCTCATTACCACTCACCTGAGAAACTCAGGAAGGTGGTAATGGAGTTACTGGACACATGGCTGTGCTGTCACCTGTGCTGTCACCTGCTGGCAGCTGTTTCCTGGGAGACTTCTGGCCTTCCTTTTCCTTGTCTTTTTTCCGTGTGTGTGTGTGTGTGTGTGTGTGTGTGTGTGTGTGTGTGTGTGTGTGTGTGTGTGTGTTGCATCTGTATGTCCGTATGTTTCCATGTGTGTAGGCACACGTTTGTGCATGTACATATTGACAGACGCGTGTGGAAAGGCCTGAGGTGGACGGGTGTCATCTTTCCTGTTGCTCTTCTCCCTTCCTCACTGAGAGCTGCAGGGTCTCTCTGCTAAACCCAGAGCTCATCAATATGGCTGATCTCTGCCTCCCAAGCCTGGAGTGGCAGGTGCACCACCACACCCACCAACATTTGTGGGGGTTCTAGGGACACCCACTACAGAGCTTAGTTGTGTGGCGAGCAATTTTACTACAGAGGTCTCTCCCCACCCCTTCTTTCTTTTTCTTTTATTTTTTAAGATAGTGTCTCCCTCTATAGTCGATGCTTGCTAAGAATTTACTGCGTTGCCCAGGCTGAATTTGTACCAATCCGCCTGTCTTGGCCTCACCAGTGCTGGCACTGCAGGCCTAAGGCATCATGTCCAGCCATCTCCCAACCTGACTCATTTCCTTACCTGTGTATTGGGGTTACCATGGAAGCTCCCCATGGCATATTCATAATAGCTGACAGTTACAGAAGATTTATTATGCACCAAAAGATGGATAAATACTTCATATTTTATACTGTTTTGTGTAGAGAATCTCATTTAATCCTTAGAACAGCCTAGTGAGATTGTGTCTCCTGGTGATGGAGAAATGGGGGCACTTAGATGTACGGCTACTTGCCTAAGGCCATACAGAAAGCAATAAGCCTAAGACAGAAAGGCAGATAACTCTGCTGCTTCATCTGGTGCCTCCCACTTCTACACTGTGTGTGCATCCAGGCAACTAGATTGTCTAAGGCACAGAAGAAAGGGGTGGTAGTGTTGCCTCCCAAGAGAGGAACTGAATGTCTGGGGCACTTTACTGACACTTTAAATTTAAACATCCTTTATATATCTTTTAAGCTTTATAAAAGTGGTCTGCTCCAAACAAATACAAAAAGGGTCTGTGGAAACTGAAATTCCTACATGTGTTCACAAAAATCAGCACAGCACCCTGTGTACAGACTTAGGGCAGGAATCCCACTTACACTGGTCATCACTACACAATCTTGGAATCACACAAAGCCCAGAGAGGAACCCAGATACCTCAGGCTAAAGCCTCTAACAGCAGCTGCCCCACCAGTGCTTCCTGCTGACCCAGAGGTCTCATCCTCTGCCCTGATGACTTACTGAGGTAAGTCCCGACTTACTTCACAGGGGTTTGCCACAAGCTGCAGCCCTACCCGGAGCCTTCATTTCCTGGTTGACCCAGGCCACCCTCTATGTCCTGCCTTTTAATATAAACAGCATAACTATCACCCCCCTCCTCCTGCTCCTGAAATCACACTCTCTTTATTCTCAACATATGTATCCCCACTGGGCGACACATTGTATCTGCTGCTGATTCCTGTCTCCTCTGCTCCAGGCCCTTAGGGGGGCAGCTTCATGAGGGTTGAGTCTCCCCTAGGACCTCTGCAGTGCCCAGAGGAATGGACATTCATTTAATCACCATACGAATGAAATTACTGTGACCTCTGGAATTAACCATATTTGATATCTTCCTTTTGAAAGGATTACATTTATTAAAAAACAAAACAAAACAAAACAAAAAAACCCAACAACATTGTCAAAAAAAGAGGATCATGTAAAAACATCACAGAGATTAAATCCAGGCCCCAGGTTTTCAGGCTACTGTGCCCAGCCTCAGCTGCTTCCAGCACCTCAGCCTCTGTTCTATAAACGGCTGATTGTCACAGCGTTTAATCCAGAAACATGACACACATCTTCAATTGGCTTAAGTGAGAATTAAATGGGGATTGAGATGGAAGGAAGTCCTTGGGAAGTGCTGGAGTGTGACGTCCCTGTGGGCTTGCTCCTCCTTGGGAAGAGTAAGGTGTTTTTCTTGAAGCTCCCTCTAGAATACCTTGTAAAGTTAAGTGGAATTTAAAGTGGAGAAGAAACAGTAAAACTTGATGGAAGGTCTAAACTTAACCACTTCTCCATGCTGAGTTACCCAAGCTTTGTCTCTTTAAGTTTTATTGAGCAAATCTGCAACAAAACCTTCAGAGAACAGTGCATTGTGGTGTGGCTGCCAGGGGATAAAATGTAAGAGTCCCTCGGAAGGAAGGAAAGGTTTTAACACAGCATATATCAAGATACAAAAAGCCAAACCCTAACCAGAGTAGCACTATTTGAAAGGATTAGAAGGATTAGGGGGTATGGCCTTGTTGGAGGAAGTGTGTCACTGGGGGGTGGGCTTTGAGGTTTCAAAACCCAATTGCAAGCCCACACTCCCTCTCTCTGCCTGTGGATTTGCTGATCTACTACTCAGCTACAGAATCATACATGCCACCATGCTCCCTGCCATGATGATAATGTACTAAACCTCTGAAACTATAAGCAAGCCCCCAGAAAAACTCTTTCTTTTTTTAAGAGTTGTTTTGGTCATAGTGTCTCCGCAGAGTCATGGAACAGTGACAAGGATACCCTACCACATAGTAAAACACAATACAAACATTTAACTCCAACGTAGAAATGGTTTGCTGGTTAACAATAAGAAAGGTAATTTTGCTTGCTACTCGCTTAGCCTACATTTATAAAGATTTAAACGATCTTTTCCTTAAATATCAAAGCACGCAGTCTTCCAGAGCCCAGAAAGCCTTCGTTTGAAGGACACAGAATGACTGACAGGTGTTCAGCAGCCATTCGATGCTCCTGGTTTCTGTGAAATCAGAACCTGTGAGAGCAGAAGTCTGTGCACCTGTCCAGCTTCCTCATTTTATAGAGAAAACAACTGACAACATAAACCTCTTCTCGGCTCCCATATTCATTCGCTGATTTTTTTTTTTTTTTGATTTTTTGTTTTTTTCAAGACAGGGTTTCTCTGTGTAGCCTTGGCTGTCCTGGAACTCACTTTGTAGACCAGGCTGGCCTCGAACTCAGAAATCTGCCTGCCTCTGCCTCCCAGAGTGCTGGGATTACAGGCGTGCGCCACCACCGCCCAGCTCATTTGCTGATTTAAAGCAGACACCAGAGTCAGTTTTGTTTAGCATGGAAGTTGGGGGAAAATATTAATTTCCTCCTTAGCCCAAAGGAACAAATTACATTCAATTAATAAGTTAAATAATGAGCAGAGTTCACATACTCAGGATCTTTGTCTTAGGCCTCCAAGGCTCCTTACCATTTCAGCTGGGCTTGTTAGGGTCTAGGAGAACAATGGCTTTCATTCCCCTCCAAGTTGAAAACCATAGCTCAGTCACTTCAGATACACTCAAACCAGAAGTTTCTCTTTCTCCAGAAGTCACTAGAACGTATACGTGAAAGGGGCTCACCCAAATTACCTCCTCACCCTTCCTCTGCTGTACATAAAAACAAACCACTACTGTGTATAAGAAGTCAACTTTGATCCCTTTCAGAACAAGTCCCTGCCGTCTCCCATCTGCACTGTGATAGGTGTCCCACATACTCAAGAAGACAGCAATGAACCAATGGGGGATGATTTCAGAACAAGGGAACAACCCACACGAGGGACATAGGAAACCATCATTCAGATTCACACTTGTAAGTCTTACTATTCCCGGCCTGCAGGAGCCTTCCTGTTAACCCCAAGGAAGGCCAGCGCACTGCATCACCTGACCAGGCACTTAATCCAAAAGACAATGCTGGCAACTAGAGCTGTTGTCTCCATGTATGAGGTAAGAAAACTGAGTCACAAGTAAGTCAATCACTTGCCAGATTCACAGATTACAGGAGCTAAGATCTTCCTAATGCCAAAGCCAGGATTCTTTCTCCAGAAGCACCTTTCACTTTTCTTCTACTGGCCTGAAGCTCACACCATCATCTGGCCTCTTTAAATGTCCTTGTTTACGTTCAACCAGTGCATTCGCTCAGCGAGCATGTAGGATTAACTCTCACCCATCAGCGGAGGGCTCCGTGCAAAGAGACTAATGGGACAGAGCATTCAATGTGTGCCCAATGACAAAACGAGTCAAGGGTGGTTGAGGAGTAAATATCTGGTCTACGACAGTAATAACCAGAGGGTAGCCCACCCCACCCCAGGTCTCAGGAGGGCAAACTGCAGAGAAACAGGTTTATGAAAAGAAAATGCAGGAGGGGAGATCTTGCCACACAGCAGGGCACATACTCAAGTCTGTGGATCTGAAAAAGTTTCAAGAAGTTGATGTTCTCCCTTGCGATAAGGGGCACTGACACATTCTTGGTTGGTTTATAACAGTGACCTGGGGGGAGGGTCGTTCACTGTATACATTTTGGGGTTTTGACTCCATTACTATTCCTTTCATCCTCAGGAGGAGGAAGAGAAGGAGGCACTTATAAAGGGATGGCCTATGTTCCTTGCAATAATGGAAGGTACAGTGACTCTTTGTCACAATGGCTCTAGCCTCTTGGATCCTTCTGGTCCTGGCAAGAGGAGTCACCTGGGTCACTGCCAAGCCCGGTGACCTGAGTTAGATGCCGGGACCTACACAGCGGAAGGAGAACCCGAGTGCTGCAAGCTGTCCTCCAGCCTCCACGTGAGCACTGTAAGAGTGTGCGCATCCCATCCCCCACACAAAACAAATATCAAACTGCAATATGGTGACTTTTGTGCGGAAAAGATACCTAAGAAGCAGAAAAGGCAGCAAATCTGACGTGGGGGAAAGAGAATCAGTCTTTAACCTTCTCTATACGGCAAAATTAATCTTAGCTAGAGAGATAAAAGACACAAATAATAGCAATGGCCAAAAAAAAGCACAGATAGGAATGTTTTTTATCTTACTGAACTCAGTATAAGTGATTATGCAGAAAAAAGTATCTACTATAATGGGGAAGTTATGGGGGAGGGAAGAGGGCTTATGGGACTTTCAGGGAGGGGGGAACCCAGGAAAGGGGAAATCATTTGAAAAGTAAATAAAGAATATATCAAATAAAAAAATGGGGAAGTTATGGACTACTAAGTAATATATCTTCAAAATAGAAAAAACATAATGTATATGTATTTTTCTGAGTCATTTATATAAATTGACTTATCCCTATATACCAATATTACAATAATTAAGTGAATTTTAATAATGTGACATTGATGAGTTTACAGTGTAGGCAATTGCTAACTCATCCTAAAGTAATATTACATGTCCCTAAATTCTTAAAACAAGAGTTTCCTAATGAAAAGTTTCACCTAAGTTCAGGAGTTTACCCAAATTCAATAAGACATCAAGTGTGAACCAAAATGTGCACTTAACCAAGAGATGTCATCCTCAAAGTTCATTGTTTCACATTTTAAACACAAATCCAGCATCCCAAACGATGAGAGAGAGAGAGAGAGAGAGAGAGAGAGAGAGAGAGAGAGAGAGAGAGAGACTGAACTATAGTAAACACAGGTCTCTGCCAGGCCGATCAATGTGCCTACAGAGTTTACTTCAAATCTATAGTTTAAACACAGATGAGTAAAATACCACAGGGGTGGGAAACTCCAGCTACGCCACCCCCACCCCACCAAGTGAGCTCCAACTTTGACCTTTTAAGGACTCACTTCTTAAATCACACACTCTGGGGGAAGCTGGCTGCTGCCGCTCTGACCAGCCTTGGAAGCCTGGAAGCTAATCAGCCTAAGGAACTCAAGACTGTTCTGGAAGGCGACCTTCCCAGCCCTAAGCCAGCCTGAGGAGACTGCATACTGCACCTTCATAGCACTGCTGACCCAGCCTGTTCCCTCACTGCCCAGCCTGAAGAGCCTGAACAGGAACTACATGTACAGGGAGGGCACTTTCAGACTCCCTTAGCCCTCCAAACATACAATAAATGTTCATTATCTTCAAGAAAAAAGACTGTGCAGCCTGGTATATCAATATATATAGAGATAGATAGATAGATATACTCTCTAACATATATATAATATATAGCTATATATTATAGAAAGCATATAAATGTCAGGCTTACATACTAATATATATGTACATATGTGTGTATAGATACATATGTTCTTACTTAATATATAGAATATATACAGCATATATATATATATATATATATATGTAAACTGCTTAAGTAAGAACCTTCTAGTTCCTATTTAAAAAGGGTCTGAGCAAAGGCAGCAGGTCTGTGTTTGACCAGAGGATGGTTAAGAAGTCCCTGGAATGGCCCAGAAGCAATCAAGGAGGTAGACAGAAGTAAAGGCCTTAGGGTACAAGCAAAAGAGTGGGAGAAACTAGGAACCCTGCAGTACTGTGGCATGGCGGCCACCAAGGGAGGAAGACCTCGAGGCCAGCCCTGTAATTATAAAGAAGTGTTGTCTGTCGTACCTAAGAATGACCTTTAAACCAAGCCTTCAGCTCCGAGGTGGGGCTTGCCGAGTATGTACAAAGCCCTAGGTTCAACTTCCAGACCACAAGACAAAAGAAACTTATATTAAAAAGAAAGCAAAAGGGCTCGAGAGATGGCTCAGTGCTTAAGAGCACTGACTGCTCTTCCAGAGGTCCTGAGTTCAATTCCCAGCAACCACACGGTGACTCATGACCATCTGTAATGGGATCTGATGCCCTCTTCTGGTGTGTCTGAAGATAGCTACAGTGTACTCACATACATTAAATAAATAAATAAATAAATAAATAAATAAATCTTTAAAACAAAACAAAAAAAAAAAGAAAGCAAAACTTAAAATGAGCATTCTGAATTAATTTCTGCAGAGAAATAACATTTGTTAAAGAATGAGCAACCCAAATGTATTTTGTCGATTGAACATATGCCACTAAAACTCAACAGCAACTGTAGTGTTTGTTAGGAGCTGAAGCCAATGAAAGCCTTCTTCAGGGAAGCCTGTTTGGCCTGCAAGGGCATGCTGGGATTGCAAAGCACATTGACCTCAGCTGGGTTATTATTGCTTCAACGTTATATAATCAATGCATCCCTTATTGTGTCTCCTGGGGCAGTCACCTCTACCATCCCACCTTTGGTGGGCCACGCCAATAAAGAGAGTGGAGTAAATTTCAGACTAAGAAACACACAAGACTCCATAAAATGAGAGCAAGGAGACACAGCAGATAAAAGCACACGTCTGAACAACACACAAATCCTGCAAAAGATCCGCTTTAAATGCAATCAAAATAGCACCTGCGGTCCCTATATACAAATAGGAATACAAGGAACAGTTCAGAGAATCAGGCTTGGCAGTGCACGTCCTGTAACCCCAGCATGTGTAGGGTCAAGGTCATCGTCAGCTATACAGCCAACCTGAGGGTCGCCCTGGACCACAGGAGATGCTGTTGCAAACAATTACACCAAAAAAGCAAAATGTAGATTCTGTTTTCCCATTTATAGGGCTGCTGCTATTTGACTGCTATTGTTTGTTTGTTTGTTTGGTTGGTTGGTTGGTTGGTTTTTGAGACAGAGGTTCTCTATGCAGCCTTGGCAGTCCTGAACTCTCTCTTGTAGACCAGGCTGGCCTCCCGATTGTCTCTGTCTCAGGAGTGCTGGGATTAAAAAGACCAAAAGAAACAAAAAAACCCAACTTGTAGGTAGAACAAAGTCACCAGGCTAGACTTAGCTGATGATGTTATAGTTCAAGTCTTAACTAATCCAAGTTTTTTTCCTAAATCACCAATGTAAACTAGGCTCTATTAGTCTATTTATCTTCTTTATTTTGCTTAATTTATTTTTATTTTTATTTAGCTTTGTGGGTTTTTTTCTTTTTTGGTTTTTTGGATTTGGTTTTTTCAAGACAGGGTTTCTCTGTATAGCCCTGGCTGTCCTAGCACTCACTCTGTAGACCAGGCTGGCCTTGAACTCAGAAATCCGCCTGCCTCTGCCTCCCAGAGTGCTAGGATTACAGGCATACGCTACCTTACAGGCTGGGTTTTTCTTTTCTTTTTCCCTTTTTTTTTTTTTTGTTGTTGTTGTTGTTGTTTGTTTGTTTGTTTTTGGTTTATGGTTTTTTTTTTTTTGGTTTTTTTTTTATTTTTGGATTTGGTTTTTTCGAGACAGGGTTTCTCTGTATAGCTCTGGCTGTCCTGGAACTCACTCTGTAGACCAGGCTGGCCTCAAACTCAGAAATCCACCTATCTCTGCCTCCCAAGTGCTGGAATTACAGGTGTGCGTCACCACTGCCCGGCCTCCTTTTTTTTTTTTTTAATTGGGTTTCAAATAACCCAGGTTAGCTTCAAACCTACTCTCTAGCTCAGGCTGATCTGAAACTCCTGATTCTACTGTTTCTAACTTCCAAGTGATGAGATTACCCCATGACCTTACCTGACTCTTGTTTATTTACTTAACAAAAATCTTTAGATTGACATGGTTACATTCACTCTCAGCTGTGCTAAATTTCCTGCCAGACCACCCCACCATCAACAAGCTTTTGCTAAATCCTACATCAACTGCTGGACACCTATGGGGAAGTGGAAGGGCACAAGATTCCAGTCTCTGTTACAGCTTCTGGCGGTTTGGGGAGTCCCAGCTTCCCAGGCTCCGTAGCCAAAGGAAGATAAACTCTATAGCTGGAAGGCTCCAAGGAAATGGGAGACAATTTAATACACTCCAGTGCTTCACTGCGCTCCTGGATCCTCCAGTGGATGCACAGCAGAGTTAAATGCACTCAGTGGACTGAACCCAAAGAAAATGCCTTTCCAAAGCTCGGAGGGCATCCAAGGATTAGCACAGTAACAAAATGCATTTGTATAGAATTGGAAGGAAAGGGGAGAGAGGAAAAGGACCAAAGGAAAACAGGCCTACTGAAACGCTGAGGTCAGAGAGAGCCGCTCGGCCCTGCTTTCCCCTGCCTGATTTCTTTCCACACATTACAAAAAAGAAATATCCCACGGTGGTCACTTCCACCCCCCCAACCCCAGTAAAAGACAGGAGGGGCTGTAGGATTAGGAGTTCAAGGTCATTCTTGGCTTCACAGCAAGTTCAAGGTGAACCTAGCTTAGATGAGACCCTGTCTTAGAAAAAAATTACAAGGGAGGGCTCTTGAGAGCCCATTTTCCTCTGCCAGCATTTAAATTTAAATAAGTAAACAAACAACCAAATACCAGGGGCTCTGTCTCCCAAAGAAAAGGTTGTGTGCTTCGCTGCATGGCCTCCTGAGAATTGTAAGGCGGCCACAGGCACGAGAAGGGAGAAACCAGACCTTACACTTCCCTAGTTGAGATAAATTATAAGTGGGGCCATTTTCCTTTATCAGGGGGAACTATGTGGCAGTTTTAATGAGCCTAAGAGTCTGGCACCAATCTCTGAGCATGGCATGATTTTCTTGCTTTTTAAGAGAATGATATCAAATTGTGCTGGGGGTTGGGGGCAGTGAACACTGGTTAAGCAGTCGTTTAAAAGTCCAGAACACGGGCTGGAGAGATGGCTCAGTCGTTATGAGCACTGACCACTAGTCCAGACGTCCTGAGTTCAATTCCCTGCAACCATAAGATGGTTCACAACCATCTACAATGGGATCTAATGCCCTCTTCTGTCATGTAGGCATACATGCAAATAGAGTACTCATCTACAAAAATAAATATATATTTTTTAAAAGTTCAGAGCAGACTAAACTATTGTTTGAATGCACAAGAAGAGTCTTTGTTTTAACCTGCATTTAAACGGGACCCAAGATCAAGCTCAGAGAAACTGACTCCTGTTAAGGGCAGAGGCCAGATCATAAATTATTTTATGCTTTCTTCAATAAAGTCATTTTCTCTTTATTAAAAGGAAAGATTTCTCTTTATTAAAAGGAAAGGAGAGATGGCTCAGTGATTAAGAGCAGTGACTGTTTTTCCAGAGGACCCAGATTCAATTCCCAGCACCCACATGGCAGCTCACAACTGTCTGTAACTCCAAGATCAGATAACCTCATACAGTCATCATACAGGCAAAAATCCCATACATTTAAAATAAAAATAAATAAATTCAAATCTAAAGGAAATTTTAAAAATGTTATATTTGAGCATTTTCTAAAATTACACTTCTTACAGAATACTCCTTCTGTCTCCTTTTGTAAAAGAAACATCACCAGGAGCAAGGACTAACTGTTCCTTAATTTCTAACTGAGCTGGGCACGGTGGAACATACCTTTAATCCCAGCACCCGGGAGGCAGAGACGGGTGGATCTCTGTGAGTTAAAGGCCAGCCTGAGCTGGAGAGATGGCGCAGTAGTTAAGAACTGACTGCTCTCTCAGAGGTCCTGAGTTCAAGGCCAGCCTGGTAGATATAGTGAGCTCTAGGACAGTCAAAGCTACATAGTGAATCCCTGTCTTAAAAAAAAAAAAAAAGAAAGAAATCTAAATGTGCTTATTTACATTTTATGAGTTACACACACACACACAGTTCCTTTTCTTTTTTTGTTTTTTGTTTTTTGTTTTTTTGAGACAGGGTTTCTCTGTAGATCCCTGGCTATCCTGGAACTCACTCTGTAAACCAGGCTGGCCTCGAACTCAGAAATCCGCCTGCCTCTGCCTCCCAAGTGCTGGGATTAAAGGCGTGCACCACCACCGCCCGACACACCCACAGTCCCTTAACAATGAGAGATAAACAAGGCAATCTTTGCTTTTGGTCTGGAGACAGCGTCTCATTACTCTAGGAAGTCAATTAAAGCATAGACTCCGAGAGACACTAAATACTGAGCAGTGACAGCAACAGTGTAGCTCCTGATCCCTGACAACACGGTAACCTGGTCCCTGTAGATGATGCTTGAGAGCAGGCTGCTCCTAAACTAACAGTGATGCACCAGGACACAGACAGACTTGGCCTGTGGGGTTGAGAGAATGAAACTGCGCTTAAAGGGCGAATTGTTAAGTGTGTGTACAGTGTGGTAAAAGACTGGAAGTTAGGATGTGGAAAAAATGAAAGCAGTGAAGGTAATTCACTTACCAGAAAAGGATTCTAAAAAACAATCAACTCATTCAACAAAAACAATGCAGAATTAGGTCAGCTAGGCTGGACACATAATCCGGAATTAGGTCAACAACTTGGACCTAGAAACCTGCTTCCTGTGTCCTGACTCCACAGAATCTAGTCAATGCCTGCTTTCTAGTCCACCAGCCTGCAGCTCAGGAGCTGGAGGAGGCCCCTTGCCTGCGAGAGGTAAACGGCTGTAAGCCCCGCCTTGCGGCCACTGGGAATCCCAGCCATAGCAAGTCACAGCAGAACAGAACACAAGCTGTACTAAGTCGGTGTGTTTTGCAGTGCTCGGTTCTTGGAAACTTCTCCCAGGTCTGCAGAGAGGAGGAGATGTACCAAACCTGGCTGGCATCGCGCCCGTCAAAGCTCCAGGTGGGTTAGGGACAGCTTCTGGGTGGTCCCCCACGTGGTCCTGTGTGCAAGACTAGCCAGAAAAGAGTTGGCTCCTTTGTCCTTCCCTTTCTGAGGTGCAGAGGCTCACGTGCCATCTATTCCATTCAGCTGTGTGTGTGCTTCCAGCATCTTCCTGAGCCCTGCCCCTCCCCTGTCAGCAGTGGCACGTCCGTCCCCCAGGCTGGACAAGCATTCTGCTACTGAGGTCTTTAGCTCCAGCCCATCCTGTCTCTACTCCATGATTCCTGCTTCCTGGGGCTGGAAGATCTGAGTGCTCTAATTTGAATTAAAGTACAGATGACAGACAGCGTCTCTTTGCACCTCCACCCACGTTCTTTCCTTGCTAAACTATGTTCCACAGTCTCCACAGCTCTGCATTGGGGGACACCATGGAGAATAAATAAGGGCATAGGCTTGGGTTGGAGGGCTGTTTTCCTGTTGCCCCATCGACTTGCTGGGAAGTGGCAGTCACATGTGGCACTCACTTCTGTCCCACGGAGGTAGAGGAATGACACAGCTGGCCAGATGGCTCAGGGGGTAAAGGTGCTTGTGGTTTGCGTAAGCCTGGCAACCTGGGTTCAATTCCTGGCACTCACATAAACTTGGAAAGAGAACACTACAAAATTGTCCTCTGGCTTCTGACATTCGATGGGGCACTTACCCGCCCACGCTCGCTCACACACACACACACACACACACACACACACACACCATCTTAAGCAAAATTTTAAAAGTGGGTTGGGGGGTAGGGGGAGGGGAGTGGCTATAAGTAGACTTTGTTGGGTTTTTTTCTTTGTTTTTGATGTTGACCTATTGTGACAGTCCTCCTATCACCCCATACAAAGATGAGGGGCAGCTGTGAGGGACCTAGAGAGAGAGAGTATTCTGACATCATTTGACTCTCCTGCCTAGCCAGTCCTGCCTCAGTCTCCACCAAGGTCCTGCTTTTTTGAGACCCCAAACTCCACCTGACTGTCCATCGGCTGAATCCTGGGGTTCCCGCTTCCAGACACTCAACATTTATTTCTTTCGACCATCTCTGCCCATCTATTTCATCCAATAGCCCTTAAGGTGCTTTAGAGAAGAAACTTCCACACTCATTATAACCCATTGCAGTCCCTGGCACAAATGAGATCCTGCGGGCAGGATGGAGGAACGGGAGGTTCAGCTCCTCCTCTGGGATTCTCTGCTGTGTGTGCTGGACCAGTTTTCTAGCATTCCGGTCCATCACTGATCACGCTGTTGGGTGAGCCTTTTCCTGCTTCTCTGGAGGCTCAGTTCCAACATTACGAGCCCCGGAGGAACCACTGAGCGATGGGAGCGCCCCAGCCTCAGTGCTCTCTCTAATTCCAACTTCCATTCCCAGGTGGGAAACTATGTATAGAGAGTGGAAAAACATTTAAAAAAAATGCCTTGTCCTGTGGGAGTAGCTGTGAACAAGAAGCAAGAGCTTGCGGAGACACCCGGAGACGCAGACGCACAAACGCGCATGTGCACAGCCCTACAAGGGGTTGTTAAAATTTCCACAAATTTAACAATGTAAACAACTTCTTTACGTCTATACAAGACAGGAGGAGGCCTTTAATTAATAGTCTAGGCTAACACACAAAATGATGTGTTTTTTTTAGGATGTCTTTGTACACAAGAATCTCCCTCCCCCTCCACTGTTGCATGCCCCTCCCCCTCCAGCAGGTTCCCTGCCTCCCCTCCCCCACTTCTGCATTTTTACTACATTCTTTTCTATCAAGCTAATCTCCCTCCTCCCTTTAAGATATCCTCTTCGGGACACCTACTTCACTCCATACATAATATAATGTAATATTAAGCCTATCCTATATAGAAGCGAAAATTGCAATATTTAAGATGGGAGATATAAAACTCCCTTGACCACCATATTTACCTTTCCAAAGAGGTGACTGTTTGCTACCAATCTCTTTTTTTCTTTTTTTTTTTTTTTCTCCCATGTAAAGGCCACATTTTCAACATAATGTTTATTTCAGCAGTTGAGCCAGTCAAGACCACCAATGCATTTTTTGGGGATCAGAAGCTGCAATAAGAATCTACCAAACACCAGACCACGGAAGTCTGGCCTCAATTAGATGAGGGCAGCCGGGGTTGAAAATCTATTATGGAATGTTTGCCACGGATGTTCTGGTACTGTCAGGAGAGCCTGGTGAGACTTAATTCCAGATCTGGATTGATTTAGACTTCTCTTTTTAAGAATCTGGTCTGAGGTTGTGCGGCAGTGTCTATATGAAAAATGTTCAAGCCATCCACAGAGCTGTTTACTGCTAGTGGAAAATAACAACAGACCCGTGCTCCACAGACCTTTTGATTTGAGCTAAAGATAAATTCTAGGTGTGGCATCTGCTGAGCATTAATAAAGTATAAGAGTCAACAACACAGAACGTCTGGCCAGGAGAAAATTTAGTATTCTCTACTAAGAAACAGCCCCAGGAAGGCTTAAGATTTGCCCAAGTCTCAGAGGCTCCACACTCATAGAGACGCAGTACTTCACAAGGATGAATTGGCCAAGGCAGCCATATTTATCACTTACAATGAGAAAAATGGGTCCTTCTGTGCTCAGGGCAGTGCCAACGTGCTAATCGCTAGTTCTGCTTGTATTGCATCTCTGCACACAACAAACAACAAAACCTCAACTAAAGAAGACAGACCACACGTTTACAGAGCTAGACAACAGCGGGCTTACAACCTCCACCAGAGAGGTAAGAGGAAGCAGACCCTCACACATTGTTTCCAAGCTCTGTGTGTGATAGATATATCAAAACTACTTGAGTTGGATTTAAGTTTCCGTAAACAACTTCTGAGAAGGAAAATAGCCACCAGGCACAGCCGGTGGGCGCCTTGCTGTGTAAACGGCAATCAGGATTCTTAATTATAGTCTACAGCGCCCTCTAGTGTTCCTATGCAAACTTTCTTGGATAATATGCCATCCTTGAGTAGGGTCTTGCTGCCCAGGAATGATTCTCCTTCGGGCCCAGTGTTCTTCCTATCTGCTTTCCTGATTCCCAGTATCTGTCTGTCTGTCTGTCTACTTTAATGGAAAACTGATACTAAAAGTTGCAATAAAATAAGCCTGACTTCATTTACTAGCTTTCTCTGTATTTTCTTTCCATCTTGGATTTGTCTAGTGTTGTGTGGGACACACGTGCAGTAAGCAGGGATGTCATTGTAGCATGTGAATAAACCTGAAAGTTCAGGTTTAATGACTGATTCCACTTCCCCCAATCCTTCACACACAGCAGGCGTAATGTTTTTAAGAACATCAAGCCACTCACTTACAAAGAAGGGACGAGGGAGGTGAACCCCACACAAGGGATTCCAAGGACTGTGCCAAGTGCAGCGACGGCGGCTCTGGTGGTATGGAGAGAATGCCTTGGGACTGTCACCCTCTATCCTTCGCATTCATCAACAAGGGTGTGCCACGTCTGCGCTCAGCCCTGCAAGACACACAGGACCTCGGAGGCACCGCTGGAGGCTCACAGCAACCGTGGGAAATGAGAGGAGGTAGAGAGCCATGGGATGTC
This sequence comes from Apodemus sylvaticus, assembly GCF_947179515.1. Taxonomy (NCBI): domain Eukaryota; kingdom Metazoa; phylum Chordata; class Mammalia; order Rodentia; family Muridae; genus Apodemus; species Apodemus sylvaticus. The sequence goes on from NC_067485.1 coordinate 19,768,727, forward strand.
CACAGGTAGAGGCTGAGGGTGCTTCCTGGGAGAATGGGGAAAGGTGTCTACACACCTGTTAGATCTGGATGAGAAGGTCACCAAAAGGCTCATGTGCTAGAGGCACATTGGTCACATAGCCTAGAATAAATTCCACTTCGTGTGAAACCTACCCACAACCTTCAGCCCTTTCCAGCTGGTATCTATCTGATGTCTACGGACCTAACAGCTCTAATAAGTCTCATACACCACCACCACCACCACCACCACCACCACCCAAAAAAACCAATCCTCAGTGCCTCCAAACCCAAAACCTTTCACTTATGGGATCGTTTGTATTGTGTTCTGCGATAGATCTCTTCCATAGCAATGAGCTTGAACGTGGGAGCATATCCTAGTTAAAATACTAAGGTCTGATCCTAGTTAAAATACGAAGGACTGAATTTCTGATTCAGCAAAGTTGGTGTCGACTTGCCACCTGCCCCAAACCCACAGCCACAGGCAGGGAGGCAGGACAAAGTGACATCAGTAGCCAAGTGCGAGCTCAGAACCACAGATGTGCTGAAAAAGCAACGGCCATTCACATCAAAAATGAGTCTCTATTTTGAGAGCCCTGTCCTCGGAGTCTGTGGCTGATCGACTGCAGCTGCGGAGTGGAGCGTGCTTGTGCAACTCTCCCCTCCCCCCCACCCCCGGCAACGCTCGGTCCCCTGCTAGTGGGTCTTTGGCAATGACTTTGCCATTTTCATATCTCGAGGCTTTGTGTTCACATAAAAAAGGGGAACGGATGCAAATGTTTGCGGTGAAATCAGAAGAAATGCATATAAGCAGTTGGCGCTTCCAGTGTCCCCAGTACTTTATCAAAGCTTCATCTCCAGATCAATTAACTCCAGCGATCACCTCTCCTCAAAGTCACCAATCACGATGATGATTTTGGAGGTTGGGTCTATTTAATATGAAACACCTGACGGCGTCATAAATCTTACTGCAACTTTGGTTTAACCATTCGACTTATCTTATCGGGCAAGTTTATCTTATTTAATTATGTGTTTGTGTGACCATCAGGATCTGAGGGATCTCTACGCTGCTGCCTCTCTCCAGTGTTGGGATTAAATTCCTAGAACACAAACTATTATTATGTCAGCAATACGGTGGAAAGACTTTGGAAAGATTTAAATACAATTTAAGCTTCGGGTTGGAACTGTTTTTGAGAAAGCCCATGACCTTGGCCCTATTAAAATATAACAGGGTTTCTGAGCAAAGGTGTTCATCGAGCAGTGTGACTGTTTATTGATTGGCACGAGGTGCAGATGGACAGCTGGAAACACAGGTCTGCTGTGCACACCAGCATTTAAAGGCCGTGGAGAGCTCGCTCACCCACCCAAATGCTTGTCGTTTTAAACAGAGAAAATATAAGAGGTTTTTTTATTGCATCATTGCTGTTGGTGACTGGTAGTAACAGGGAAGTGTTCATAAATATCATGTATATAGGAGTGTAAAAAAAACCTATCAAGATATATGGTATATGTATATGATATACGGGTATGTGATAGGTTATGTATCACATGCCCGTGTGATACAAGCACATACACACACTATACTTGCTTGTCTGTCTCAGAAATATGCTGCTGTTGCTTGACCATCCACGGTCCTGTCTGCAGCTGCAAGAAAAGTCAGGTGGATGGGCAGCTGGTTCTAGGAGCCACTGAAGACCCGCACACAGGTCTCCTCTAGGTATCACATGGCATGCTAACAATCTGGAGAGGAATTTCTCACCTAGTGCTCACTCAGCAGCCTCACAACCCTCCCCGCTCCCTCCACACACAAAAATGATAAACATTCCCAGGGGCGCAGGGTCCTGGGTGGATCTTCAGAAAGTCTTAGAAATAGCAGGTGCTCCCTCGGATACACAGTCCACAGCTCACTGATGGCCACTCTGCAGCGCTGGCGGTGAAAGACCAGGTTGACAGTTACTTATTTGTACTAGATACGCGTGAGGCCTGTGCTGGGGAGGCTTAGCCTAGCACAAAGTCAGAGAAGAACAGCGCATTCGCCAAGAGGATGTGAACTTTCCCAGGGGGATGTAGCCTCCACTGCCCAAAGCCCTTCTGAGGGACAAGCCACTTGCTTTAGGTTTGGAAAAGACAAGTAATTGCTCTCAGTTGCTTTTTAAAATGAAGAGCCGGCTTTCAAAACTCTCCAGTGAATTCTACGAATAATGAACCAGTCCATCCTCACATTATTAAATGCCGTGGAAGCAGAATGAAGGTGATGAGGGGGCGGGGCAGGAATCGATACAAGTGTGCCGCAAAATAAAGAGTCAGCTAGAAAAGGGCTAGTGTACCGTAACCTAGGTTTGTCGAGCCTTTAGTTTTGGTGTAAACCTTGTGTAGTTATGTATTTTTCCTATTCACTGAAACACTTCAGCAAGGAGGAAGGGATGCCGGATGCTCTGGGACAGAGGGAAGCTGTTCCAGGGAGGTGCGGCACCGAAGAGTCACTTCAGATAACAGTTGGATGCATCTCAAACTGTGAGGAGAAGGGAGACCTGGGAAGTGGCTTGGAAGTTAAGAACACTGCTCTCACAGACAGACCGGAGTTTGGTTCCAAGCATTCCGGTCAGATGGCTCATAACTCCAGTTCCAGGGGATCCAATGTCCCCTCCTGGCCTCCCCAGGCTCCTCCACACATGTGCACACACAAATACAGTCACATAGATAAAAGCCAAATAGACCATTAAAAAAGGAAATGATGATTGACTACACTAATATTTAACCTGATTTAAATATGTAATATAAATACTCATTTAAGGACTGTGTAGTACCCCAATGGTTACAAACAATTTTTATGATCTGTATCAGTGAAATGACCTTAGTTCTGATTTTCTCTGGGCTGTGGAGTTTCACTGGCCTTCGTTTTCTTCCTTGAACGCTCACATATTGCTTCGTTGGCTCGGATTGGCTGCTTTATAATCAGAAGTTATTCTACAAGCAATACTACTTTGAATAAATGAGTAAGCTATACAGCATACTGTGAGGGGGGAGGGGCATAAGTGTTATCTTCCATTTGTTCGCTCATTCATCCCTTTGTGGGTGTGAGCGCGCTAACTATAGACTGTGGAGGTGGCTAAGAAAATAAACAGAACTCTAGGTAGAGTAATCAAAAAAAGCCTGCCTGAAGAAGCAGTTAAAGCTAAACTCCTGCAGAATCAAAGTCAACCAACCCTGTGAAGATGAGAGAAGGCGAGGAGGCATGGGGCCCTACACTACAGCTTAGCGGCTGTAGAGTGGAACCGTGGAGAAGGGAATTAGAGAGATAAGCAAGAATCAATTCCTTCTAGAGCGCAAGAGCCCGTGGTAAGGGACGGCAGTTCAATCTCCAGCCGCTGCTTAAAGGATGTACAATGAAGCGAGAAGTCATCTGATTTACAGTTTAAGCTGACCACTCTCACTGCGTAGGGACAGAAGCCACTCTCTGGCTTCATTGTCCTTGTCACCAAGACCTGCTTCTCTTGCCACTTTCAGCCCTGCGGTTGCTGACCCCTACAATCCCTGCAGCCTTAGATCCAGCTAGGGAGGGAGGTGTCTGTTAGCGCTCTTTCAGGCCCCACAGTCCCTGGATCCTTCACCACGTGAATCAATCTGAGCTAGCACCTTCATTTTCCAAAGGCCTGGCCACATAGGCCCAACACATTTTATTCTCTGTCCTAAGGCTCCTATCCTTGGGAGGACCAACCCTATCCTCCCAAACAGCCACCCCCATGACCCCTAATCTTACCTCCTAGTTCAAACTTGGTACATTGTACAGTACTGGTGCTGAGTGTATCCTGGCGTTGCCTTTGCAAATGGTTTAATTTCTTGGAATCATAAAACACTCCATGTCCAGGCAGGGCATGGTGGCCTTTAGTTCTAGCACTCTGGAACTAGAGAGTTCTGCCAGAGGCAAGCGGATCTCTGTGAGTTTGAGGCCAGCTTCATCTACATCACACGTTCCAGGACAGCAAAGCTATGCAGAGAGCCCCTGTTTCAAACAAAGCAAATGCCTCCTGTCTTAAGTAATGTTCTGATTCAATTTGCAGGTTTTTATGAGGAAGTGGCCCTGGTATAGTTAGACTCCACGGTTTCTGAGGGTGAGAGGCAGCAGATCAGGGTAATGGCGAGGATGTGTCCCCAGAGTCCATGGGTGGAAGGCTCGGTCCTCAGTGTAGTGCTGGGGCGGGGGATGCTTTAAGAGACAGGGCCAAGCAGAAGGTCTTAGGTCACGGGGAACCACAGTGGCAGGATGCGCAGGCCCTCCTCCCGGCTCCCTCTCCATTCTGCACTGTTGTTGGCTAGGAAAAGCTTGGCCATGTGTTCCTGACATGACACACAGACTCAGCACGAAGCCAACTGGCCATGGACTGAAACCACCGAAACCATGAGCCCAAATAAACCTTGTTTCTACCTAGGTTTTCACTCCAGGTATTTGTTACAGTGGCAACTGGTTAACTGCCACAGTGAGGAGGCCCAGAGCCTGGGGCTCCCTGTTCAGGGCTCTCTGCATGACTGCAAAGCTATTTTCAAAAACATCTGTAGAGATAGTGCACTTCACTCTTTGCAAATCACTTCTACACACGCCACCTCAGAGTCATGCTGACCCCACGTATTAGACAGGAACGGAAGCAAGGAAAGGAGGAATGCTGGGAGATAACAGACCTGGGACTTAGGACTCAGCTCCTGCTCTAAGGCCTGTGAAAACTTCCCCGCTATCAGATGAAGTAAGCCCAGGAGTCTCAAAGTTAAAGGGCCTGCTTGCTAAAAAAAAAAAAAAAAGTCCTGCTTGATATTAGTGGGTAATTATACCTGTGCGTGCATCCGGCTTCTGTTTCTTCTGAAGATCACATATCTTTTTGATGTAATTAAGGAGAGACTTGGTCAAATGCTGAGCATTTATTGGAACCATTAGGAAAGAATTTTAACGAACTAAGAAAAGAGATACAGGGGCTGGAGCGATGCCTGTCAGAGGTTTAGAGCGTGGCTGCTCTTCCAGAGGATCTGGTTTCAGTTCCCAGCACCCACACGGCAGCTCACAACTGTAACTCCAATTCCAAGGGATTATGTACGTTTTTCTGGCCTCTATATGTACCAGGCATTCACATAGTGCATAGACATACATGCAGGCAAAACACCTACACACATAAAGTAAACCTTTATTTTAAAAAAAGAAGAGATACAACTTTACCAAGTTTACATTTTGGCCAATGGTCAGATGTGGGTATGAACCCTAAGCTTTTAAAGCAAATACCATTTCCTGGAAGATGCTTTCTAAAATTTGTTTTAAGCCACGTATTGTGCTGCTGGCCTGTAATCCCAGGTGACTGGGGCAGCAACATAAAGCTATGCCTGGGCTGCAAAGCAAGTAAAACAGTGGTCTGGGCAACTTGACAAGACCTTGCCTCCAAAATATAGTGTTTTATGTGGGTTGGGGTGAGGTGCTATGAACATGGCTAGAATATGTGTTAGAGCATTTGTCCAGCATGTGTGAGGCCCTGGGCTCTATTTGTATGAGGGGTGGGGCTTAATTTATCCCTGGAACCCACAGGATAAAGAACTAAGGCTGCAATTATTTTACCTCCATATATGTGCACATGAACTCTCCCCCCTTCTCTCTCCCTCTCCCCCAATCCCCCTCTCTGACACACACACACACACACACACACACACAAACTTAAAAAGCAAAGTTTACCTTTACTTGCTCCGTTTACATTTATTAACTACAATTTCAAGGGGTCCGTCCCCCACTTCTGCCCTCTGAGGGCACCAGGCATACCAGTGGTGCACAGACATACGTGCAGACAAGACACCCAAGCACATAAAATTAAATACTCTGACAATTGCAACTTATGGGAGAAAGGGTATAATTCCAGGTGCAGTCCATCATTTGGGGGAAGTCCCAGAAGAAGGAACCTGAGGTAGCTAGTCACATGACATCCACCGGCAGAAGCCGAGACCAGTGTTTGTGCTCGGACTCACTGACCCTGTTTTTACACAGTCCTGGATCGAAGTCAAGGTGCAGCCCCGCCCCTTGCAATGAGTCTTCCCACCTCAATTACACAGTCAAGATAATCCCACCCCCAGACCTGCCTACAGGTCAACCTAACCAGAGGCTTTCTTTCCAGATGGTTCTAGAGTGTGTCAGATTGACAATTAAAACTGTCACAACCAGCTAGATGGTTAATGCCACCTACCACTAAGCCTGACACCACCTATCACCAAGCAGTTTTAGCCTAAGGACTAACAGAATGGTAGGAGAAAACAACCCCCCAAAATTGTCCTCTGACTTCCACAGGCACACAGGAAAGGTCACATGCAAATAAATGTAATCTTAAATTACTAATAAAATATCAGACTGTTTTAAGTGTGTTTTTAAATCATATTTGAGGTTTCGATTTCACATCCAATGTCAAAAACAAAATGTTACTAAGTGACAAAATTCCATCTTCTGTCACTCCCGAGCAGGGCGCGGAGGAGATTGCTGCTTTGGAGTAAATATATTTGGGGATGCTATAATTAGTCCTATTCTTGTTCTGAAAATGGAAAGGGATCAGGGGCTCCACACAAGTGACACTTGGCGGCAGCTGCCTCGCTCCTGCCCTCTGAGCTTGGCAGAGAAGAGTTAATGGAACAGAACACTTATGCAAGAATAACTTCCTCCCGGTTCTTAAAATGGCTTTTACTTTGATGTGTTCATTTTTCCCCCTGCAAATGTCAAACCTATTATTGTTAACAACCCTTTGGGGTGTGTCAGACAGCCACTTAAGTGTGTTGTGGCCACCCCCGTGTGTGAATGGAGAGCGTCTGCACCTTCTTTAAATGCTAAGGCTCCTCAGGCTAGAACCGTATCCCGCATGTTGTGCCGGGAGATGAGAAATCTTACAGGTATGTTGCCTGAGAGGCTAATGTAGTTATTAGGACTTTCTAAATATTATCACCTGCTGCAGAGATGGTTACAATAATAACAAGAGAACAAAGGTATGCATTTCAAAGGCTGAATAGCCAAGACAGTGCTGCGTAGCACATGTCTATTCCCATTGCTGGTTGCTGGTCCGATCAGATCACACATGGTGGGGGGAGAGGGGGGAGGACATCTCTCTGACTACATTCCACTACTTTCACGCCCAGCAGTTAAGCCACCCAAGTAGTGATGTGTGGATGCCGAGCACAGAGGAGTCAGTAGCATACCTCTCCCCGCATGCTTCTCATGCCTCTCTAGGGACCCCAGGGGTGTGGTTCACAAGCAGACAGAGGGCTTTCAGTGCCTTGCCTGTTCTCGGAGACTAGTGCATTTCACAGAACCAGCTGAAACCTGCAGATGCAGATCACCGTCTCCCGCACACCACACACGACACACCACACACTGCACACCGCATGCTGCACACGGCACACTGCACACCGCACACAATGCTACCCTTTCTCCACTGAGCACCTCAGGCAGGAAGGATGGGAGTCAGAAGCCAGGAGATGGCTGGCTCTCAGGCTGCCGCCCGCCCCAGCTTCTCATGCTTCTGTCTATGAAGCTTTAAGCTCAAGAAGGCTGCTTGTGACTGAGTGCTGCTTATGTTCCTGTCAGATACTTTTCATTTCTTGGGATAACTGCACTAAAATTCCCACTGCCATCAAGACTCGGATGAGAATGAAAGCAGAACCATCTCAGCCATGTACAAGGGTAACGCCGGCCAACAGGTCACTTCTGCTTCCTTAAAACGTGCACTTACTTTTTTATCTCCCATTGAACTAGGGCAAGATAGAGCAGCTCAGTATAACTGAGTAGAGATATATATCCAGGCAGCTTCTGACACTCTAAGAGTATATTTTTACAACTAAAAAGAATGACCATCAGCCAGGCGGTGGTGGTGCATGCCTGTAATCCCAGCACTCTGGGAGGCAGAGGCAGGTGGATTTCTGAGTTCGAGGCTAGCCTGGTCTACAGCGTGAGTTCCAGGGCAGCCAGGACTACACAGAGAAACCCTGTCTGAGAAAAAAATAACAAATCCAAAAAAAAAGAATGACCATCAATGAGCAACGCTCTCCGTTACCCAGAGCTTCCCTAAGATAAAGAGCATCATGCAGAATGGCTCAGTGAAGTGGGGTACAAAAATGTAAAATAAAACAAGGAAGCAAACAGAGGCTGACCAGACCATCTCCTAAGCCATTAGGATTGCGATGAGATTATATTGTTTAGACAGGTACCTCCCAGCATGGACTTTGAGACATTGTAACGACCCAACTTTTTTTTTTTTTGAGGGAGTGGGGTGTCTCACTGTGTAGTCCTGCTGTCCTGGAATTTACCACTATGTAGTTCTGGCTGGTCTGGGACTCACAAAACTCCTGCCTCCACCTCCCAAGTGCTAGGACCCCAGGTTGCAACTGCTCTTTCTTTGAGTAGAGGGAAGCAACTTGGATCCAGTTCTCCACTTAGTCACACCCACTTCCGTCTTTGTCTTCCCAGAGTTCACATAGTGCTGGGCGCTCTAATGGATGAGGAGGGGTAACATTTGACAGGATTTGCCTCTCCGCATTTTTAAGACACACAAGTGTCTAGAGTGTCTAGAGTGCCTCTCTCTCAAGCCTATCCTTCTCAGAGGTGGGGAACAGCCTTACCGCCCCCCCAGTCAACTCTCAAGCAGAAAGGCCTTCACAGTGGACCCCAAAAAAGTGCTCAGCAGGAAGTGCCCCTCCCACCCTCACTGAGGGCTCCTTTTCCTGTCCTAGAAAGGTGTGGCCAATGGCCTGTCTGGGCTGCGTGATAACTGCAGCAGTGGGAACGGGGTTGGTCAGTAAACAGTGCTTAGATTCTACTGTGCTTCAGTGGGAGTTGCATGACCCAGGAGTCGCACATAAAACAGAATATGCACTGTTTCCCAGACTACCTGTGTGTAAGCCTTAATTCTCAAGAGCGTTTTCTAGGCTCAAAAGATTAAGGAGCACTAAGACAGTAATTTTTCTGAGCTATCTCATCACCGTCAGTCAGCTGTCATAAAGCCAAGGGGACACCACATATCTAAGTTAGCTGTTTGTTCTTATAAAGCATTCGAGATTATTCTGAAGAAGCAATTTAATGGAAAAGAAAACCGATCGTCGGAAGTTCCAGGAGCCAGCATGATAGGTAAGGCCCGTTTCTGTAGTCTTTGAGATGGACAGTAGGAAAACCCAGATAATAAACTAAAAACCCCCAATACCAACTGGGACAGAACATGGCCAGTGTATCCAGCTCTAGCAGGAACAAGCTGTTTCCAAGGCAGCTGTGTTTAAGTACACACAGAATCCGATGAATGCAACAGTTTCTCTTTTGGAGACACCAAGCACAGAGACTTTAGAGCTAACAGCCTCCGCTGCCCCAAGCCCTGTGTGACAAGCTCCCTTTTGGATCCTTCATAGGAAGCAGCATGGGAGGCCCTGGCCTGTGAGAGGGCTGAGCTGCTGCCTGTGCTCTGCCCTCCTCTCTCATGCACACATCTTTCCATCAAGGCTCAGGATGAAAACCTGGAGTCGTGTAACCACAGAGAGGAGAGCTGTCACAAGTTGTGTGACACAGCTTCAAGGTCCCTGAATATTCTATTTTTGAATCTGACAAGACAGGAGTCAAAATGTCAAAGCAAAAAGCCGGTGACACCATCTCCGCTCTCAGGGCGCATCTGAGTTTAATGGCTTTGCCACTTGAACCTTCCAAGTTGACTGAAAAAAAAACAAAAAAACAAAAAACAAAACAAACAAAAAAAAAAAAAACACTAATGATAGAGCCATCAGTGAAACCACATACGTCCATCAAAAAGGGATGGCAGCAGTGCATACTGCTTTTCCCCAAGGTCTTGAAAATCGGGATAAGTAAAATATACTTAGATAAAGCTAACAAATCTCATGAAAAGGTGGTAAGAAGGAAGGAAGGAAGGAAGGAAGGAAGGAAGGAAGGAAGGAAGGGAGGAAGGAAGGAAGGAAGGAACTTAAAATAAAGAGAGACACAGTCCCAGTGCATCCCTGGGGAACTGTCTGAATGCTAAAGAAGAAAAAAACTAAGTAGAAAGAGAACACATCTGGATTTCCCTTTTGTATTCAGTCCAGAAGCCCAGCCTGTGGAGCAGTTCACCATACTCTGAGCAGCTTTCTCCCTTGGTTACCCTTCTCTGGCATGGCCTTCACAGACACACCCTAAAGTATGCCTAACTAATGCCCCTTGCATCTTTAACCCTATCAGACTGGCAATCAGAATTAACCATCACCCAAAAGTATGCTTAGATCGAGCTCACAAATTTTAAAAATTTGTTTAAAATCCATGTCTCAGAGACTGGGCACAAGTCTTTAATCCCAGCATTTGAGAGGCACAGGCAGGTGGATCTCTGAATTCAAGGCCAGCCTGGGCTACAGGGTGACCTTAGGGTGAGATTTTTTCTCAAAAACAAAACAAAACCTAGGGATGGAGCTTCTATAAGAACCTTTATTTAAACTTCAGCACCAGAGAGAGAGAGAGAGAGAGAAAGAGACAGACAGAGACAGAGGCAGAGGCAGACAGAGAAAGAAAGGCAGGGAGATAGAGAAAGACTGAGAGAAAAGAAAATGACCCATACCTCAAAATAGCTAGCAGCATGCTACTCTGGTTTCCTAGAATGATGGATCAACAGAGCTAGAAAAACATTCAGGATGAGTCGGTTCAGGGCCTATTTATAGCCAAATGCCTGGAGACCCACGCGGACTGAAGGTCACACAGTAGCAGGAGGAAAAGGCTATGAGAGGACTCCATGACTCTCAGCTCTGGGTTATGAATTCTGATTGCAATTGTACATGGCAGGAGTTAAAACTACTGACCAGTTACAGATTTTTCCTTGCTAGTTCACTACCATAAGCAATGTTTCAAAGTCATGAGTCAAGATACTGATATAGAAACTAAATCCCTCCCGAAATCATAACTGCAACAACCACAGTTATACATATGGATTCATTATATGCATATAAAATCATAATTTTTTTTGCTCTAAAGTGCCAAATGTGTTACTTAGATTTCTCATTTCCCTTCTACGCTAAACCCTAAATTAAAAGCAGTTTCTATCTTTCAAGAAAATACTCTTTAGAAAGTTTGTAACCATGGGTTACAAGCAGCCCCTAGAAATGGATACCAGATAATCTCATACTCACACCACAGAGCAGACACACTTACTCAGAACATGTTAATATACTTGATCAAGCCATTCTGAAATGCACATATATCAAAACATCATGTGACTAACATGGTTGCGCACACCTGTAGGCAGAGTACTTGAGGGGTAGAGTCCGGAGGACCAGGAAGTCAAGGTCGACCTCTGCCCATAATGAGTTTGAGGCTGGAAAAGGAGAAGGAGGAAGGGAAGAAACATAATGTACACCATATATACATATGTAGGCATCTTTTAAACTATTTTTAAGACTTCTTTATTTAATGTGTGTGTGTATATATATATATACACACACACACACATAGTATGTGTGTGTGTCTTAGTTTGGGTTTTACAGCTGTGAACAGACACCATGACCAAGGTAACTCTTATGAGGACAACGTTTAATTGGGGCTAGCTTACATGTTCAGAGGTTCAGTCCAGTATCATCAAGGTGGAACATAGAAGCATCTGGCCAGGTGCAGGCAGAGCTGAGAGTTCTATATCTTCATCTGCAGGCTGCTAGCAGAAGACTGACTTCCAGGCAGCTAGGATGAGGGTCTTAAAGCCCATGCCCACAGTAACACACCTACTCTAACAAGGCCACACCTACTCCAATAAGGTCACACCTCCAAATAGTGCCACTCTCTGGGCCAAGCATATTCAACCACCATAGTGAGTATATATATTAGTCATATATATATGATATACACATATACATACACATATACATATGCCTGCGAACACCAGAAAAGGGTGTCAGACCCTGCAGGTACTAGAGTTACTGGATATGGTTGTGAGCCTCCATGTGACTGCTGAAAACCAAATCCAGACTCCACTACAGGAGCAGCAAGTACTCATGACTGCTAAGCCATCTCCCCAGCCCTGATCTTTTATTTTTTAGTTAAAAAAAGAAACGCTACTAAAAAGTGACATAAAATTCTGCTTGAAAATAATTGAACCAACTGGTCACAAGATCAGCAAATGCAACATTGGAATCACAAAGCGGGAAATGGAGAACAGAATAAAAAACAACTAAGTATACCTTTCCTGACTAGATACACAACAGATAATTAAGTGCATACATTTTAATCAAAAAATGAACAAAGATTAAAAAAACAGAACAAAAAAAAAAAAAACCCTGTTGCTAAGAGTCAAGAACCAGCTTGGGGTATCCTTGAGTAGTAGAACACTTGGCAGGCATGTGATCCCAAACACACACACACACACACACACACACACACACACACACGCACGCACATTAAGAACACCTTTAGCAGATGGAAAGATGGCTCAGTAGTTAAGGGCATTTGTCTCTCTTGCAGAAGACCTGAGTTTTATACCCAGCACCCATGTCATGTAGCTCACAATTATCTGCAACTCTAGCTCTGAGGGATCTGATGGCTTCTCTGGCTTGCTAAGGCACCTGCATTTACATACACATACGTAGAAATACAAATAAAGTAAATCCTGGTGAGGGACTCAATAAAGGTTTTGCACAACTGATGACCTCAGCAGCTCCCATGAGTTTCCTAGTTTATAGTTTCTTGTTTATAAAATAAGGACGAACCCAGATATGTCTGATTTTCCTTTTAGACAAATTCTCATGATTCCTAAGCTGGCCTGAAAGAACTACTATGTACTTGAGGATGGTCGTGAACCATGGGGTCATCCTGAGTGCTGGAATCACAGGCATGTGCCACTGTGCCCAGATTATGCATGTGGTAATGAAAATCAAACCCAGGGCAAGATGCAGGGCAATACCCTCTACTAACTGAGCTCAACTTCCGAGAGTCCCTGCAATATTATACAAGCCATATGCCTTAGTCACTGTTCTATAGCTGTGAAGAGACACCATGACCTCTGCAACTCTTATAAAGGAAAACATTTAATTAAGCTTGCTTACAGTTTCAGAGGTTGCGTCTATGATAGGCTTGGGGGTAAACAAGGCAGATAATAGAGAGAGACAGTGGGTCTGGCTTGAGTTTTTTGAAACCCTTAAAGCCCACTAGAGTGACAACAAGGACACCCTTTTGAATCCCTCTCAAGTAGTGCCACTTCCTATAGCCAAGCATTCAAATATATAAGCCTCATGGGGCCATTCAAACCACTACATACCACATCCTGGCCCCTATAGGCTTGTAGCTATTATCAATGCAAAAAAAAAAAAAAAAATGCATTCAGTCCAGTTTCAAAGGCCCCACAGTCTATCACAGCCTTAATACTATTTAAAAGTCCAAATTCGCTTCTGAGATGCATGGCAATCTCTTAACTGTAATGCCCTATAAAATCAAAATCAAATCAAAAAGGCAGATCATGGACTGACTCCCAACACACAATGGCACACCATACACATTACCATCCCAAAGGGAGGAAAGGGAGCACAGTGAGGAAATGCTGGACAAAAGCAAGAGGAAAACCAGCTGGGCAAACTCCAAATCCTGCATCTCCATCGTCTCCACACCTGTTGTCAAAGCCCTCTTAAGATCTCCAACTCCTTTTAACTTTGCTAACCAAAAAAAACACTTCTCTTGGGTTGTTTAACAGATTTCCTCAGCAGGTATCCATGGCTCTGACAACTGCAACAGCTTGGGGGGAGGGGGAGCGGGGCAGGGGGTGTTAAGGCAATCCAGGTTTCATCTTCAAGGCTTCACTCAAAGGCCTCAGTGGCTCTCCTTAGCCTTGGAGGGGGATTCTACAACCCTTCTTGCATCCTTGACGCCAAAGCGGGAGCCGTGTGGCCGAAGCTGCCAAGTCCTCCTGCTTGCTCGTTTTCACCAGCTTTCTCTTTTCTGTGGTTTTCTTCACTGCCTACGCTTTTCTTTCATCCCTTTCAACAGCTGGAATCTCAGCTGTGTGGCATCTCGCCCTGAGCTTACCGTTCCTTTTACTGAATTCAGCATCGGGCTTTTCTTTAAACTTTTTAATCTTGAGCACTGGACTTGACTCTACTACATTTTCTGATGCTCCTTTTCTCCCCAAACTTTGTACTTTCCCTTGCTTGTCTGCTCCCTTTTATTATACATCTGCACAGAGTAATTTCTAATAACCGCAGGACAGAGTCAGTGTTAGGCTCTCTTGAAATCATCTCTGCCAATGCTGTTAATCCAGATGTCGTAAAGTTAGCCTTAGGCAGATTTTTTTTTTTTTTGACAAGGGTAGAAAGCAGCCACATTCTTCCCCAAAATATCACAAGAATGGTCTCTAGGCCACTTACTAATACTCTGAAACCTGGGTTGCCATAATCTACATTATTCCCAGCACCACTGTATTCCCTATTCCTACTAGTATGGCCCATTTTCCAAAGACCCAAAGTCTAAACTCTGCCAACAAGAAGCATGGTGGGGCTTGCCACAGCAGCCTCCCAGTCTCTGGCACCAACTTCTGCCTTAGTCACTGTTCTATGGCTGTGAAAAGACCATGACCTGACAACTCTTAAAAAGGAAAGCACTTAAATGGAGCTTGCTTACATTTTTTAGTGGCGGGAAGCATGGCATCATGGAAGCAGAGAAGGAGCTGAGGGTTCTATATCTGGGTCTGCAGGCAGCAGGAAAGGAGAGACACTGGGCCGGGATTGAGGCTTTTGAAATCCCAAAACCCACTCCAGTGACACACTTCCTCCCACAAGGCCACACCTCCTAATCCCTCTCAAGTAGTGCCACTCCCTAAAGACCAAGCATTCAAATATATAAGCCTATAGGGTCATTGTTATTCAAACCACTACACTGCAGTGCCAAGAACAAGAAGATTCTACATTGATTGCATCAGCAATACTAAAATTGAGATTTCTTTTCCCTTAAAATATAGGACAATAATAACATTTGCAACATTCAAATATAGGAGTGTTAATTTCAAAACACTTTACGAAAGGAGTGAGTCTTAGTTATAGAGTTTTTGATTTGCTTTATTTTAATCATGCGCAAGAGTCACCAATGCAGAAACTCTCCCTTTGTTCAAGGCACTGTAGTGTACAGTTTGCCCAAGGCTTGATCCAAGAATCTTATACCAACAGATGGGAGGACCTTAATGAAAGCAAGAGATGTCTCCTCATTCTGGACCTGCCTATTCTTTACTAGCTGTTGGGGTATGAATGTGAAGTGTTTCCATAGGTTGATATATTTAAACAGTTGGTGGCCAGAGGGTGGCGTTGTTTCTGGAAGGTTGTGGAGCCTTTGGGAGATGGAACCTCCCTGGAAGAAGTGAGTCACCACAAGAGGGCCTTGAGGTTTCACCGCATGGTGCCATTTCATTTCTGGTCTCTGCTTCCTGACTGTGGATACAATGTGATGAGCTTAGCTCTCACCTCCATGATAGATTGTATCCACTCAAACCCTGAGCCAAAATTTATCCTCCCGAAATGCTTCTTGGCAGGTATCTGCTCATAGCCAGGAGAAAGGTAACTAGCATACTATGTTTGAATGCACAAATTCCAGATTTACTTCTCTCTTCTCATAATGGTCTCTTCTGTTGTGGCTTCACATAATGTTAAACTTTATGAGGCAAAAACCTAGCATTAGCCATATTTTTTACAAAAACAAAAACACAAAGCATCTTATCCCAAATAAGGTCATTCTTACTTATCACTTGAGATAGGACAGCTCAAATATTCCTAATCATGCGAGCTTAATAGGAAACATCTTTTGTGTGTTTTATATAACATGGGAAATAGTGTGTTTTCCTCTTTGAGAATAGACAATGTAAAATTTGAAACACTATTCCCTTGAGAAGGAGATTCAGGCTGTTCCCATAGCTCCTTAGGGTTAGGCCTGGTTAGGGTGTTGGCCTGGTGTGGAGGGGGATCTGAGTTTGATCCTCATCTCTACACAGTAATAAATAAATAAATAAATAAATAAATAAATAAATAAATAAATAAATAACAAGTTTCTCTTTACCTTCTAATAAAAGGAAGTTTTTTTATAGCAAGTCACTTAGGCCCAAAATACTTTATTTAAATCATACCAATTGTGCTGCTAGGAAAGATAGAATTAAGGTCAGATAAATAAATAAGAGTCCTGATTAGTTAGCAGTCAACTGAGGTAGACATTTGGAAGGCACATTGGGTAACTAAATTCCTTTCTCCTCCACAAATGGTGCCTGTCTCTTCCTACCACTTAAAGTAAGGAAAAATATTCTTGCTTTTCAGTTGTCCACTTTAAAAGGACATGTGAAAAGGTCAGCCTTTATATTCGCATATACCTTAAGGTTTATCAACTGGGTTGCAAAGATCTGATTTTAAAAGTCATTAAACACATTCAAGGGCAGAAGATGATACAAAACCACAAATTATATATACTGTTATTTCAGAAACTGTGAGTATAACTTAGTGGGTCTTTAGAAATTCTTTTCCTGCTTGTCTAAGCCTTTTTTCCATGAGCACTGGTCAGGCCAGCACTGGACCCAGAGACTCTCCCAACTGCAGCTGTTTGCAACTAACTGGAATCATTATGACTGAAAGGGCCTCTTACATGATCTAAACTCGAAGCACAGTGTAGGGCATTGTCCATTCATCAACATTATAGAAAAGCAGAAGTTTGTTTTGAAAATAAAGGTCTGCCTAAAACCCCAAGCCATTAAGTCAGAAGCAAAATTATAGCCTGATAGTGGTGAAAGAGGAGCTCAGAAAGAGCTGGGAAACCAGGTCATTAAGGCTTACAATTTCTAACTGCCTATGTTAGCCAAGGTAACCTTAAATTAGAAGCATTTTTCTTCCTTCCAGGAAAACTGTCTCATTCATACAATTAGAGGGTTGGCCTAGAGAAGTGAATCCTAACGTTACAGAAGAGTATGTCAGACTACCTGAGGGACTTTGCCAATCGAGAATGCCCATTCATAGGGCAGATTTACAAAGCCAGAAGGCTTCAGGAAGTATTTTGAAAATATTCCACAGAGGGATTCTGAGGCCTCTAAAATCTTTTTAATCTCCGAGCATCCAGGTTAATAAATGGACCCAAGGAGGAAAGATATCTGTAGCATTAAATACACAAGGCTCTGAAGACAATAATAATGTATTGATTGCATGGTGGTCTTGTGGTAAGAGAGAGCTACGTGTGGTCTCCATCTTCTGGGAAAGCATCAATAGTAGATTTGTAGTTCACAAATAGTCTTGTATAGAGAGGAGAACCAGCTCTGGCCAGTTTCCATTGCCACTTCTGCACAGCTTTCCTAGGAATGTTTTTGTGAGTTGCCGCTTACATTTGCAATCAAGGTCCCCCAGCTCACAGAGATTACATTAAAGCCAGCCAGTAACAAATCAGTACGGCTCAGGATTCTACCACATCTTTCTGTCAACCAACTTAGAAACTCTGACTCTAACATGAAAAACACATATATCAGTAGTTCTCAGCCTTCCTAATGCTGTGGCACTACAATACAGCTCCTCATGTTGTGGGAACCCTCCAACCATAAAGTTGTTTTGTTGCTACTTCATAACTGTGGTTTTGCTACTGTTATGAGTTGTAATGTAAACTGATAGGCAGGATATCTGATATGTGACCCCAAAGGGATTGTGACCCACAGGTTGGGGACCACTGGTCTAGTTTATTGACTTGTTGGTCTTTCCTATGTCTATTTGTCTCAGTAATTTTACCATATGGGCATTTTAGGTGGTAATTTTAGTAAATGTGCATTTTAACTTCTAAACTATAAATTGAGGTTAGAATTAAAAATATTAAACTGAATTACACAATAAAAGGTTATCGTCTTATACTCATTAAGCAAATGAGCTAAAACACCAACTGAACAAAGCTAAAGCTATAATGATTACATCATTTACTCGTGGTGATTAACAAGCCAGGAACATGCAAGAATAAGGTATAATAAAACTTGGAACTAAATTTATCTGTCAGCACCATCTTCTAGCTGTGTAATTCCAGTAGGCTATTTTTAAAAAGTATTTATGTTGAGAAGATATATGAGATTCACAGCCAGTAGGGCTCAGTAACTTAAATATGTAAGTTTGCTCGGTGGTGACTAATTTCACTTGTCAACTTGGCTATGAGGAGGGTGTTTCCAGATAGGATCTGAAGTGAGAGGGAAAGACCCCCGGAGACGTGGGTGATGTCATCTCATGAGTAGAGATGCTGAAACTCAACAGAAGGCAAAGAGGAGAGTGCGCCCAGTATAGGCATTACTCTTTCTCAGCTGTCTGGTCCACCTAGTTGTGAGCAAGCAGCCTCCCACCACCAAGGCGGGCACCGTCCCTTGAACCATGCGCAAGAAACAAATGTCTTCTCCTTTACGTTGCTTCTTGTTAGGCCTTTGGGCAAAGCAAGGAGGAAGGTAACTAATACATCCTCTAACATTAGTCTAGAGATTCATATAGTCTGGATAAAAACAGCAGGTCACAAGATCAATTCAAAGACGTTGAGGGAGTGAGTCCAGCTGAGCTGAGGTAGGAGCCCACCCGGATGCATCCCAGACCGGTCTCTGCTAATATAGTTAAGTCCTGAACAGAATAAAGGAAACACTTCTCAGGAAAAGCTGGGCCAAAACTCAGAAGGGGACTCCCCCAGAAGGGAAGAAGAACTTCACAGAAAACCTGCAGAGCTGATTAGGAACTAAAATCCAAACGGGTACATGATGATAGGATGCTGACGTGGGGTGTAGGGCTCATCTGCGAAATGGATATAGAATTAAGCCCTATGTAAAAATCAGGAGAGGTAAAAGTAAATAAATAATAGTAAAAACAGTAAAAACAAAATCAGGATGGGGCGAGGATTAAAAATCCTTCTTTCTCTGTTAGGAGAAACTGTACAACGCATCCCGTTCACCCTGGGACGGAACTGCCGGAGAGAAAGTGGAGACTGAAGGCTGTTCAGTGTCTAAGAAAGTCTTCACGTGCACTCTCGACTATGGGGCTGGAAACTAAGGAAACAGGTAGGCCTTGACAAATGTAATAGAACGGGGAACTGTACCATAAAAATACACACCCCCTCCCTGACGCACAATGCAGGAACTCCTTGTGAGAAAGAGAGTTAGCACCAAAGACAAGAGGGAGAATTTGGACCACTGAAAATAGTTGTTAAGGTACTGGTAATGTTAGTGCTTTTAGAGCTGATTATCGTGTGCCCATAATCCCAGTGCTGGGGTAGGGAACAGCAAGATCACATGTGTGAGGCTAGCCTGGACCGTGTAGTAAAATAAAATAAAACAAAACTGAGGGGTTGGAGAGATGGCTCAGAGGTTAAGAGCACTGACTGTTCTTCCAGAGGTCCTGAGTTCAATTCCCAGCAACCACATGGTGGCTCACAACCATCTGTAATGGGGATCCAATGCTGTCTTCTGGTGTTTCTGAAGACAACTACAGTGTACTCATATACATGAAATAAATAAATCTTTTAAAAAAAAAAACAAAACTGAACCTAGTGGCTGTCTTAGGGTCACTATTGCTGTGATGAGGCACCATGGCCTAAAGCAACTTGGGAAGGAAAGGGTTTATCTCACTCACCCTTCCATATAATAATAATAGTTCACCATCAAAAGCTGGCCCTGCTTCCCATACAAGTTAGGACCACCAGCCCACAGATGGCCCCGCCCACAATGGGCTGAGCCCCGCTGCATCAACTGCTAAGAAAAGCCCGAGAGCATCATCTGGAGGCGTTTTTCTCAGTTAAAGTTCCCTCCTCTGACTCTAGTTTGTGTCAAGCTGACATAAAACTGGCCAACGCAGTGACCCATGTCATTAATCCCAGCACTTAGGAGGCATAAGGAAGCCGTTGTTTGTGAGACTGAGGCCATCCTGGTCTATATAGTGAGTGCCAAGCCAGCCAGAACTGCCTGTTTCTCTGACCCTGGGTCTCTCGACAAAACAAAACAGAAACAGAAAGCAAGGCTAGTGAAGATGGGCAGGTAAAGGGGCTCGCTACCAAGATATGTAACCCTGGCCCTTGAGAGGGGAAGACAGGGGATCTCCAGAACAAGTGGGCTGCTTAGACTTGTTGAGACCACAAGCTGGGAGCTCACTCAGAGATATGTCAGCACATAAGGGGGAGCGCCGTCGAGGAACACTTTGGATGCCAACCTCCTGCCTCCACACACAGCTGCACATACTTCCATGTGCACATCCATGCAAATACACACACATCTATACACACAAAAAAAGAGGAACATTTTTCCACTGGTAAAAATCAATAATAGCAGATGCTTGGTATCTAATGTCTAAGTACTTACTATCAGTTCCAATCCAGCACGCCTTCTCTACCTACACTATGAGACTTGCAGAAAGCATTACAAAGGGCCACTACAATGAACGGCATTGCTCTCTGGATCCTAAGGGCACAGCAAGGGCTTCCTCTAGGTCTAGAAACCCTGAGTCAGGTCTCCGTGCCAAGCGACTGACTCTCTTCCACCCTTCCCAGACTCTAACCTCCTACTGGATCCAAAATTCTAGGCCCATGGAGTAAGTTGGTACACTTGTTCTCTGTCGCTGGAAATACTTCTGTGTGCATCACAGTATGTTTTCGGTATGTGGGAACACATGGATGAAGATAATGCTTGGATTGTCCTGTTACTCATGTACCATCAGATGGCGCTGAAAAGCTGAGATGATCCAGGAGCTAAGAATTCAAAGCCATTGTAAAATCCCCAGGTGCCAGAAAGAGAAATCCATTAACGTTGCTTGTTCTAGACTTTGTTGGCCATGGGCACTTTTCCTATTATTTCCCAGGAACACACTTCTTCCTAAAATTGACCAGTGGCAGACTAGAAGTGGCAAACTATCCATCTCAGTCTTTTATCACGAGATGTCTTGTGTGCTTATTACACAGAGGCAATAGGTCAGATTGTTTCTCCAGCTGTGAAACAGACTGAAAAGCTCATTTTAAAATTACCTAATACATATTTAAATCAATTAATTAAAATGCTCCTAGCATTGCCTTAAAGAAACAAAAACAGTGGGCTGGAGAGATGGCTCAGAAGTTAAGAGCACTGACTGCTCTTCCAGAGATCCTGAGTTCAATTCCCAGCAACCACATGGTGGCTCACAACCATCTGTAATGGGATCTTATGCCCTCTTCCGCTGTGTCTGAAGACAGCTACAGTGTAGTCATGTACATAAAATAAATCTTTGAAAAAAGGGGGGGGGGGTGGCTGGAAAGATGGCTCAGCGGTTAAGAACACTGACTCTGCTCCTCCAGAGGTCCTGAGTTCAATTGCCAGAAACCACATGATGGCTCACGACCAATGCCCTCTTCTGGTGTGTGTCTGAAGACTTCTTGTAGATGTCTTCATATAAATAAGAATAAATAAATCTTTAGAAAAAAGAAAGAAAGAAACAGAAACCGTCTTTGTGGCCTTTCCCCAGCTAAGTTTAATTCCTGTAACAATCACTTTGCTTTCCTTTCTCTGCTCTTCCCAGTTAGACGTCGCGGAGGAGCCACACGTGATTGGTATAATGAACAAGCAGGACTCACAGGGTATAATCAGAAAATTATCGGTTTTCTCCGCTGCTGCTCTACGATGGTTAATTTCGTGTGTCAGCTCGACTGGATGAAGGGATATCCAGGCTGCCAGCAGAACATTCTCGATGTGTGTGTGAAGGTATTTCGAGAAGATATTAGCATGTATATAAGGTAAATAAAAAGCATCCACAGCTAAGCTCCATCCAATCCACGGCAGGCCTGGAGGGAAGACAAAGGCAGACGTGACAAATTCTCCTCCCCGAGCCGAGGTGCCCACCTTCTCCTGCCTCAGACACCGGAGCGGAGCGGCTGAGTGCGGGGCCTTTAGATGAATCTGAATTACACTATTATTGGCCTGCCTGGTCTTCTCAGCACCAGTCACTTTGTGAGCCAGTTGCCACACTAAATCTCCCCACACGTATGACCGTGGGCAGCCCACTGCTGTTTCTCTCAAAAGCTGGAATTATATATGTGGTTTGTTCTTGTCTTTGGATTAGATGAGATTCAGGACAGTTGTCGTGATGCTTCTGTCACCAGAGACTCTTCAAGTCATTCCAAGTCAAAATATCAATCCCAGTTGTGTTGCCAGATGGCTGATGGAAGGCAGTACTCGTCCCTCCAACCGGGTGTAAAGGATTCTTCCGCTGGCTTCAGCCATGGCCTGCTGGACCCTGCCTTCTTCCTTCGCAGGGAAGGTGAACACAGGAAAAGCTTCTTTCTCCACATTGCTCCCTTATGTCCCTGAGTTTCTAATACTAATCTCTCATCTGGGAATAAGAGAGAGAGAGGAGGCAGGTTCAGTGTTGCATGATTTTGATGCCAGCGCTTGGAAGGCAGAGACAGGTGAGTCTCTGAGGCCAGCATGCCAACATGGTCTACACAGTAAGTCAGGGAAGCCAGAGCTACATAGTAAGTGTGTATGTATGTATGTATACATATGTATGTATATATTCATATTCAAAGCATGCATTCTACCACTAAGAGTTACAGTACCAGCCCTTAGTGGGCTTTTCATAGCTTTTCCATGGAGCAGGATACTGATGGCAGGAATGGCAAGTGGTAAAGCAGGGAACCTTCTCTATCCTCATCACTAGGGGTGTGTCACCAGCAGAACCTTTTATTCAGATGGACACTTACGGCCCTTTCCTTGATTTACACTGCTGAGGTATAGGTGGCCCCCTTGCACATGACTTGAGATGACCCGAGACCAGCTCACTTTCCACCATGATCTACCTTTGAGGGCATTCTTGTATCCTGGTTTATCAAGCCATGAAACAATGTTCTTTCTCTCTATTGCTTTGCCATCACAGGAACCAGTACATGGGCTCTTGTAAACCTCCTCAGGCATAAGCCATTGATCTACCCTGCCTCTTAGTCCAAGGATGATGCACAGTAAATACTCATAAGTGATCAGCGTAATCTCTTTAACACTTAAAGAGCAAAGCACCTCTCATCCCTTTCTTATGGTGGCCAGGGTGTAGGGGAAAACTCAAGTTCTCCCACTCTCTTTAAAAACAAACAAACAAATAAACAAACAAACAAACAAAAAACCACCTTAGGGCTGGAGAGATGGCTCAGCGGTAAAGTGCACTGTCTGCTCTTCCAGAGGTCATGAATTCAATTCCCAGCAACCGCATGGTGAGTCACAACCATCTGTAATGGGATCTGATGCCCTCTTCAGGTCTATCAGCAACAGGATGCTTATATGCAATAAATAAATAAGATTTTTAAAAACCTCCTAATTATTTTCCTGGCCTCTCTACCTTAATGAGACAGACGTGTGCAATGAGCTTACTGGTTCCCGAACTGTGTTCAACTTGGGCCTTGTGCTTCCTTGGCCGGATCTATGTGACCTGTTCTTACCTCACTGTGGACTGTGAAGTCTATCTTGGAGCACAGCCAACAGGGACACTAAAAATTTTCCATTCTAATATTGAGTTGCTTGGGTAATAACATTACCATCTTTTGGTTCCTTATCTTTTCTCAGTTAAAATAAAATATTTGCATTCTGTTGCCTACAAAGTTACTGGAAACAACACACAAATAGTTTGAGCATCCACAATCCCAAATGCTTCAAAAGTCAGAACTCTGGGAACTAACATGACATCACAAGTAGAAAAGTCTATTTTTTACTTTACCTGAAAGATTGCAGTCAGACTCCAGGTGCATCAAAAGTGCCTTATAAAAATACCTGCAAGCCACGCAACTCATGTGATACGTCTCTAGGTGAATTTTATGTTTAGACTTGTAAGATAGCAGCTGGAGGTGCTTTTTTTCCTGTATCCATTATGAATTTGAATATTTGAACATGTGAAACATTTCTTGTACTGCTCATCTCACAGAAAGGATGCTCCACCTGTCACCCAGGAAAGGCTTGCAGGACAACTCAAAAGAGGAGCCCTGCCCAAGAGCTAGGGGCACTGAGGTGGGTTAGCAGCCTCGTTGGAATCACAGAGGATCAGAATTCACAGTCAGAACTCCATTCCTTGGTCCCTCACACCACACTGATGTCCTGTCTTCATTCTCCCAGCCCGGCTTCTCCTTCCATGACAACAGAGTCCCGGAGAGTTATCTTGGATTCCTCCTTGCCATATCCATTTGCCATATCCAATCAGTCACTAAGCCTTATTGATGCTATTTATACATCTCTCCAGCTAGCCCCTCCCCCCACTCCCTCTGCTCTGCTTTCATTCATAGCCTCGCTAATTTTAACCAAGCTTTTTAAAAGAAGAATGGAGTATATGCATAACTCCATATGCATATAAGTGCCAGGTGGCTCCACCACCACCCTAGGAGACTTGAACTCTTTACCCTGAACAAATTGTTTCTTCTTCATAAGCACTCTAGGCATGGTATTTTGTCACAATAAGAAAAACTGACTTTGTGCAGGGTCGTGGTGGTGGCGGTGGCGGCGGCGGAATCCCAGCACTTAGGAGGTCGAGGCAGGCAGGGAGGCCAGCCTGGTCTACAGAGTGAGTTCCAGGACAGCCAGGGCTATACAGAGAAAACCCTGTCTTGAGAAAACCAAATAAAAAAAAAAAAAGAAAAAGAAAAGAAAAACTGATTTGGATAAAAATATTTCTGTTTCAATGTAGTCTAGGTATATACAGTAAAGAAAATGGGGGTGGGGGCTGGGAGAGCCCTAGTATCATAAAACTTCGTGTAGTAGAGACAACCTGGGATCCCAGCACTGGGAAGGAAGAGTCATGAGGTCACAGATTTAAGGTCACCCTTAGCTACATAGCAGGCTTGAGGCCAGACTGAGCTGGAGTCTGCTGCATGAGCCCTTTGTGTCAAAAAGAAAATAAGGGGGCTGACTGGAGAGATGGCTCAGCAGTTAAAAGTTGATGCTATTCTTCCAGAGGTCTTGAGTTCAATTCCTAGCAACCATATGGTGGCTCACAACCATCTGTAATGAGATCTGATGCCCTCTTCTGGTGTGTCTGAAGAACAGCTATGGTATACTCATATAAATAAAATAGATGATCTTTTTTTTTTTAAAGCATTTAAAAAGAAAGAATAGAAAGAATGAAATGAAGAAAGGAAGAAAGAAAAGAAAGAAATTGAAGCATCAAAGTTCCTTTCCCTGCTCCCACCTGCCTCTTGCTGTCTCCCCAAGTATTTTCACTGTTTCCTTCTTTCATCTGGACACAGAATTAGCCAGAGGTCGGACAACCCATGACAGAGCACATCATGAACTCCTAGTTCTGGATTAACAGTAATGACTTCTTTCAGGTAGAGAAAACCTATACCAGATCTTAGGTGGAGTCAGACAGCATTAATCAAGCAGATTCGACGAAAACCCAAGGCACCAGTCTGAAATACAAACTTTCAAAAAAATTAAAGTTATTACTGGTCTAGTGCATTTTTCTCAGACTTGGTGAGAAATGTTTTGACAAAGCCAACCACTCTCAACCCTATCAAAGTAATGTTCCTTTTTATAGCAAATATTTTGTAAGCTACCTCTTTACTATCCTGAAATGCTGGACAAAAGCAATTTAAGGAAGGAAGAGTTGGTTCTTAGTCAAGGTGGACAATACAGTCCACCATGGCTGGGAAGACATGCCGGCAGGAGCTTGAGGTGTGAACACTGTCACCCTCACCCTGCTTCTGACATCGGGGAATGGAAAGGAATGACTGCTGGGGGGAGAGGGGCTCATTTCCTTCTTTTTTGATTCAGTCCCACACCCTAGTTGGAGGGATGCTGCCATCCTGTGGACACCTTCACAGACACACGTGGAGGTGTGTCTCCTGGGTGATTCCAAACCCACTCAGGCTAACCGTGAAGATGAACTGCCGCCTTGTGTGTGTTTTAACTTATAACCGTCCTCACGGAGCAACATCAAAAGACAGGAGAACTTTTTCACCCTGAAGGGAACATTATACACCAGAGATTCTTGCATTTAAAGTGAAGACTGTGTGGATTTGTCCTCCATGGGTGCCTAAGGAATCCTCAAATTTCTGAAAATTATAAGGCAAATCTTTTAAAAATCATCTTGATTAGTGGGGTCCACTCTGTCTTGGAAACATTAAATGTTGAGGTTGTTTCTAAGGATTAAATCGATGCCATGTGGTTGGGTTCCACACATTGACTGTGTCTAAGATAAAATACACAAACATATGAAGACTTTATACAGCCTTTTCAGAATTAGGAACTATCTCAGAAGCCCCACGTGTACAGCATCATCCCCTACAGACCATGTAGCGTCTTGTGCTCTTAGAGAAGATGCTGCTAACTTCTCTGGATCACAACCCTATTTAAAGAGGGTCATGGTTGCCTCTTAGAGATATGTAAGGTTTTTCTTTTTTAATAAGTGTTTTGCCTGCATATAGGTTTGTGCATCACATATATATGCTCAGAAAGGCCAGAAGAGGGCACCAGATTACTGGAACCAGTTATAGATGACTGTGAGCTACCATGTGGGTATAGGGAGTCAAACCCAGGCCCTCTATAAGAACAGACAGTACTCATAACTGCCAATTCTCCAGTACCTAATTTTTTTTTTCCGAGACAGGGTTTCTCTCTGTAGACCAGGCTGGCCTGGAACTCAGAAATCCACCTGCCTCTGCCTCCCAAGTGCTGGGATTAAAGGCGTGCGCCACCACCGCCTGGCACAGTACCTAATTTCTTAACGTATATAAACAGCCTCAGCAAAAGGTAGGTAATTGTGGTGTGGCGGGAATATTTATCTAGGTTTCTTATCACCTCTCAAGGTTGAATTCAAGCCAAGTAACAGAATAAAGCATTTTACAACTAGTAAGAAAAATAAAAAGCACCAGGACCTTCGGTTCACTCCTACCCTAGTGAACTCATATATGAATTCATTTCAAGTGAACATAATCTTGAGGATGAAGATTTTGAGGGATAAACATGAAGGAATGGTGGAACTTATGAAGGACCAGCCCTAGCCAAACAGGCACCTAAAGGCGAGACAGGAGGAGTCTTTCTATGACTTCAGACTAAAAACTCTGTCCTAGAAGGCAGGCTTTCTTCTCCTCTTTCCACAGAACTGTGATTAGAGGCGCTGGCACCTTAATCAAGGATGCGCACCACCTCCATCCCAGCACACAGCTTCCCTAACGAGGACAAGGTGCTGGATGAGCTAAGATGATCACATTGTCGATATCTGGGACTGACTGAGACACACACAGCAGAACTCTGAAAAGCCATAGAAAAAGTATCCATGTTTTTATATTTCTGCTTAGGTGCATTTAATGTGAGAAACTCAACTGGCTGCCACTGGTAGAATGATAAGAGACAACTGTCATATATATTTAAAGGGACTTAAAAGGGCTGAAGTCTGTCCACTCAAGTAACTGACCGGTTCCCTAAGCCTTGCTCTTTCTAAACCCTTCCTCACAATCATCAGCCTGAGGTATCCTTTGTCTTCTGGCAAACAGCTCCAGGAGCCTCCACCCAATCTAGTGAAAACCCTGGAATGTTAGTCTCAAGTACCTTGGTGCCTTTGTAAATTACCTGCATGTGCCTTTGTAAATTACCTGCGCTACATTGAGTTTCACTGGAAATCGAACCTAGATTTGCAATCTACTTGGGCAGCCATTGCCACCCTATTAAATTCATCTCAGGTGAAAAAAATCCTCATTGCTATAGAAAACCAGTGAGACATCAAACGGAACGCCTAGTCTCCAAGACGGGATTCTGACTTCAGTATGCATCTGTAGGAAAGAGTGATTAAAATCAAGATGGGTTCTGAAATGCTCTTCCAAGTTTAGTTCCCTTTGACTCTATTATAATTTCTGCATTCTCGAATCAATGAGAAATTAGTGACCAGGCAAGTGGTGCAGCCAGCACTGGGGCTGTGTTCCTTGTGGCCAAAGGAATTTCTTAGAATACCTCCTTGAAAAAGCAACGGCATTCTGTAGCCTATACTCGTGTGTTCATATGTTTTAATTGATGGGAGGGAAAAAAATTTCAACCCAAAGTGCCAGCCATTCCTCTGTGAGCTGGCGTGGCAGAGTGTGTCAGTGAAGCATCAAGTTACAAACTAAATTAAAGGTCTGGGGAAGAGTGGAAGGGCCTAATCATCCAGTCAGAGGCTGCCAGAACTGGATCCACCACCGTTACATTCAAAGCCATACACGGGCTATGCACACAATAGGCCACGGGCATCGGGCATGGGCTATGCACACAGTAGGCCACGGGCAACCCTCTCTCTATTTTTTTTAAGGACTTCTAATTCCAAATAGATCTCTATAGAATTGTTTTCTTGAAGCCTTTAGTTCTGTCATATTAAAATGTCCATGAAAAAGTGATCAAAACCTAATGCTTAACTATCCCACCACAGAGAAAAATACTGTGGTTTTTGGTTCCTATTAAAAACATGTGTTACATATATAATTATGGAAGTCTCAGATCCAGTGTGTACAACATACACGAAACCTTTGGGAAATAATAATACTTTTGCCTCACCGATAGAATTTAAAGCATAATACTGTACCCTGTCTATGCCATCGAAGGGGCACTTTGCAAAGACCAGCTAGTATGGGCTTTTTGGCATGTGCTGTGATCAGATCTCAAACCAGGGTCTACAGGAATACAGGAAGGTCACTTTTACAATTTACAGTATTTTCGGGAGTTGGTTGGGCTGAATCATGTGCATCTGCACTATGTTTCCTTAGGGAAAGTTAATTTTAGAAAGGAGAAAAATTTTGCCAGGAAAACAATCATATTGGCTCAAAAACTAGACGGCGTCTTTTCTCAAATGTTCAAAAGGCTTTACAGTATCCATTCGTCCTTAATGTTCTTGAAAGCAGATATCAGCCCCATTTCACAGTGAACGGAAAAAAAAATTAAAAAAAAAAAAATAAAAAGGGAAGGAAAAGACATGACTGCTCCTAGTTATAATGGAGGAGAAAGTTTATTATAGACGTGTAGGAGAACACAGTCAGAGGTAGACACATCCGGGGCAGTCCAGAGGGGTCATGACCCTGAATCATGAAGGGAGGGGCGGAGGGGAAGGGAGAGAGGGGAGCCAAGTACAGCAGCCAGGAGACCAAAGGAGGCAGGGCAGCCCAGCCCCAGGGCTGCAGAGTTCAGGATAGAGAACCTTAAGCCAGCCATACAATTACAGGACAGGACTGAGAGATGCTGGGAGAACCTGGAGGCTGGTTCTGCTTTCATATGTTAAATAGGCACCCCAGCCACTCCCCCAAACACATCTTGGTCCATAAAATAAAATAATCAATGCTTTAATA
Source organism: Apodemus sylvaticus (assembly GCF_947179515.1). Taxonomy (NCBI): domain Eukaryota; kingdom Metazoa; phylum Chordata; class Mammalia; order Rodentia; family Muridae; genus Apodemus; species Apodemus sylvaticus. Next base: position 19,797,980 of record NC_067485.1, read on the forward strand.
GTGCATCTACATGACAATATATTAAGAAATTAGCCCTTTCCTCAACTTTTCAGAAGACACAGGTCAGTCAGTCTCTTTTGTGCCTGGTTGTTACCCTCTGATGGCTGCAGATACTTATAATGGCTCAGGTACAAATAAGCATGTGTATAAAAAACAGCAGATGCACAACTGTGACACCAGGCAGGATGGAGACAAATTCATCTTCATTAAATATGATTTACAGTGGAAGACCCTGGGCGCACACAATTGGGAGCATAAACAGGATTTGCACTCGTTTACATGACCATCCCTTCTTTTGTTGCCTGGGGATTGGTCTGTTTGAGGGGTTTTGTTTGGTTGCTTGGTTTTGTTTTTTTTTTTGCCTTTAAATAAGCAACAAGTATACAGGGCAAGGGCCTGCAGTTCATCATTGACAAAAAATCAAAGACAGTCCGTGGAAGATTTTTCAGATTCCCCCCAACCCAGGATAGGCCTCCACCCTCTGCAGTCACAGGAGTATTTTTGAGGAAATTCTTACATTTTAAAAAACGTTTTAAATCTGATCTCTTGGAAGCACGTTATTTTCTTCTAGTCCTGCATCTAAGTTTCAAAATAGCACTCAGCTTCCTTTCCGCAGACCACCATCCCAGAAGCGATGGCACCACATCAAACCATCAGCTTTGGGAGAACGGGCTTTCTCCCTTGTGGACCTTATACTTTCAAGAGAACACTTCAGGAGGAGGAGGAGGAGGATCGCACTCACTTCCGGGCGTTTTTCCCCCCTTTTAGACGTAATGTACATATACATACACAACAACAGCCTCTCTCCCTCCTCCCTCCCCTTCTCTTACCAGATCAGAATCAAGAATAAAGGGTGGGGCCTGAGGGTTTTTTATTTTTCCAAGCTCCAGGATAAGAGATAGAGCTTCAAGGTCTGATAAACTAGTAGCGATAGCTGTCGCCTTGAAAACACAATAACTTATTAGAGTGTTTAAACTGGGAAAGGGCGTAGGGTAGAGGCTGGGAAATCCCAACCTACGGTTCAGTGAGGACTCACTGATAAAGTAATACATTGCAATGACCGGATTCAAGAGTTGATACTCTTTCCAAAGTTAGTGCAGTAATGCAAGCCCAGGGTACGTTCTGGAAGATTAGGAATTGCAGTATTTCAGATTCCAACTATCAGATCTTAGGGGCAATTAGTGCATCTGTACCCACACACCTGGAGAGGGTGGGCGATCTCGTGCCACCCCCTCCGCCCTCCCCAGCAACCCAGAGTCAGGGAGCAGGGGTCCTGGGGAAGACGTGAAAGCGAGGTATGGATGGTGGAGAGGGGGCGAAGGTGCCGCGGGCCGCGGAGGGAGCAGAAACCCAGAACGCGCAGCATGGGAGCCCTTGCCAAACACCCAGCACAGGACTTCAGCTTGGCGCCGAAGACCCCGGAGAAGAACAGAGGAAGAAGGTGAGGTGGTGGCAGCCCCGAGAAGGTAGGAACGTATTAGGCGCGGCGAGTCCTGAGGCTCCGGGGCAGCACGGAGCTACTCCTTACCTTGAGGTCTGAGCCACAGCTTGAGACTCCCGGAGGGGCAGGGCTGGGCTGTCAGCGTCTCCAGCCAGAGGCTTCTGGCATCAAAGGCTTTCCAATCTCCTAGTTACCCTCCCGGGGCTCGCTCCGGCGGCCTGCGGTCCTTGCACCTCGCTCCCCGGGCGGCGAGCGTCAGCCAAGCCGCTCCCCCGCTGTTTATTCCCGGAGCCAGGCCCCTCTCCGCCGCCTCCCCGCCTCCAGCGCGCGCACACCTCCCCCGGAGGCGCACTCCTTAGGAAGCAGGCAGCGCGAGTGGTCCAGGAAATCCGGACGCGGGCAACTTGAGAAAATCCGTTTAAAATCTTTCATCTGCGCGACAAGGTTCAAGGAACTATTTCCATTCACCTTCCGCCTCCACTGAGTGTCTTCACCCCATTTCCCAACGCTTGATACTCGCATAAGCATCATTCTGAGACTCTCCTGCCAGGCACGTACATGTTCCCCCTAAATAAACCTATCGTTGTCTTTAAAATGTAGACGCATTCACTCTCTTTGAACTTAGGGTGCTGGGAGTTCGACTGGGTCTCAGGAGGAATATATTCAGCTGCACAAGTCAGGGCAGGTCCCCTTAGCCAGAACTATACATGCATGCCACCTGTCAGGGCCGCCAGAGTGCGTGCCGGGAGTCTTTAATTACTCTCCGGTTTTGGTTACGGAGTCTGTCTCCTCTGACCCAGGAGAGACCCAGTTCTAAGGCTCCAGTTCCAGGGAGAAGCAGATGGATATGTTCAAGGAAGAGACTTCTAATGGAGGACGAACTCGCAATGAGTACAGCCTACTTAATAATACAGCAGATCAGAAAGGATGGGAAGCAATCCAGGAAATGTCACCTCTCACTAACGGGAGAGAGCGGAGAGTGACGTAACCGCAACGGCAACGTGCAAGGTGAGCTGTCAAGTGGTATTCTAGCCGTTCATTCACCTGTGAGCATAATGCATATTTATGGAATATATTATTCATAGTCAAGTTGTTACTCAAAGGCTGGCCAGAATTAACTTTGGTAACCAGTTTATAACAACAACCTGGAAAATAGAGATAACCGTTTTTGAAAATACATTCATCCCTGATCTTTTCTAAATTTCTCAGATAGCTTTCTAACACGAGGGTTTCAATAGGAGGTAGTTGCTAGAACTGTCAGATTTCCACTCTGAGCAGGAGCTAGACAATGGGAGATGAAATCATCAAACATGTCATCGCCATTAGTACTGGAGCCGAAGAGCTTCTAAAGCGTCTCTGCTGACGCCAAGGTGGATAGTGATGGATGGATGAGTCAAGCGCCTCTGCGACGCAGGTGCTGTGACGGAGGATGCCAACAGAGGGCGGTACCGGGACCCGGGACGGAAGGGTCAGTGCAATTCGGCTGTAACCTTAGAGTAGGGAAAAAGTGTTCAGGAGGGGCAAGAAAGGGGCAAAAGGGAGAGAAAGTCAAAAGGACAAATTCAAAGATTTTTTTTCCCCCAGGCTGGAGAGATGGCTCAATGATTAAGAGAGCACACAGATGGCTCTTCCAGAGGTCCTGAGTTCAGTTCCCAGCAATCTCATGGTGGCTCACAGCCATCTGTAATGGGATCTGATGCCCTCTCTTCTGGTGTGTCTGAAGACAGCTACAACGTACGAATATACATAAAATACATACATCTTTTTTTTTAAATGTTTCTTTTCGAAAATTTGAATTGCCCCTTGGCAACATTCCCAGCTCAGGTTTTTAAAACCACACTTTATTTTACAGATAAGGAAGAGGCACTGACATATTAACACAGTAATGTGGATGTCATGGGTTTTCTTGTTTTGTTTTTGGGGTTTTCCAAATAGAGTTTCTCTGTGTACCCCTGGCTGTCCTGGAATTTACTTTGTAGACCAGCCTGGTCTTGAACTCAGAGATCAGTCTCACAAGTGCTGGCATCAAAGGTCGGCTCCACCCAGCCAGCTAGTGAGGTCAGATTTTTATCTGAGAAAAACTACTGGCTGTGGGAAGAGAATGACTGGGAAAGAGAGGTGGGGTGGAGTCCAGGAAGGAATCCAGAAGGGACATTTAAAGCCGTGATTATTGATATATAAGTCCTCCTGCTGTGGAAAAATCTAATTTCGGTCCCATGAGGGAGAGGCTTAGAGTGGTTAAAAAAAAGAAAGAAAGAAAGAAAGAAAGAAAGAAAGAAAGAAAGAAAGAAAGAAAGAAAGAAAGAAAGAAAGAAAGAGAAAATCATGAAATAACAAAGGTAAACAGAAATTAGAGAGAGCATGGCTTTTAAAAGCTATTTTAGGCTGGGAGTGGTAGCTCAAGTCTTTAATCGCAGCACTCAGGAGGCAGAGGCAGGCTGTGATTTGAAGCCAGCCTGGTCTACAAAACAAGTACCAGGACAGCCAGAGCTGCACAGTGAAACTCTGCCTTAAAAATCAAAATAAACAAACTAGCTAACTCTGTCTTATTTATATAGTGATTATCTCATTAGCTCAGAGACAAAAAAAGGGGATGTTAATGGGGGCCAGAGAGATGGCTCACCAGACTTACTGTCAAGTCTAATAGCCTAAGTATGATTCCCCAACCCCAGGTTAGAAGGTGTGACGGTTTGTATATGCTTGGCCCAGGGAGTACAACTATTAGGGTGTGTGGCCTTGTTGGAGTGGGTAGGCTTTAAGATCCTCATCCTAGCAGCCTGGAAGCCAGTCTTCTAGCAGCCTTCAGATGAAGATGTAGAACTCTCAGCTCCTTCTGCACCATGCCTGCCTGCATGCTGCCATGTTCCTGCTTTGATGATAATGGACTGGACCTCTGCACCTGTAAGCCAGCCCCAATTAAATGTTGTCATAAGAGTTGCCTTGGTCATGGTGTCTGTTCACAGCAGTAGAACCCTAACTAAGACAGATATTGATATCAGAGACTGAGGTATTGCTTTGATAGGTCTGACCATGCTTTTAATTGGAGGAATGTAGATTTTGGGGACTTTGGAAAGCAGTGGGATGCTTTAATGAGGCTTAATGAGCTATCCTAGTAGGAATATGGTAGACCTTGTTGCTGAGTGTGATTTGACCTGTGCAGACCTGGCCCAAGAGGTTTCAGTGGAGAATAATTTTGGTATGTGGACTAGAGACTGTTTTGTGATATTTTGATGAAGAATATGACTGTCTTTGCCATGGTCCAAAAAGTCTGCCTGAGGCTAAGGTGAAGGGATTTGGATTAATTGCTTTAAAAAAAGAAAGTCTCAAAACAGCCTGGTATAAATTCTGTTGTGTAGTTACTAAAGCTCACTCTTATGAAGAGCATTTTAATGAAAAGGAGAAAGCTGAGAAAGAAAAAATACAAACTATATGGCTCAAGTATTAAAGGGGTATCAGGAAGTAGAATGGAGCAGAATCCTGTGTCCTAGGAGATAACAGATTAAGGAAATGGGACTTTGAGGCCTGATCCCACCCAACTAAATTTAAGTCCAGGCGTGGTGATACACACCTTTAATCCCAGGAGATGGAGCCTTGCAGATCTGAGTTCAAGGTCAATCTACAGAGCAAGTTCCAGGACCATCAAACTTAGGCAGTGAGGGAGTTGGAAAACAGAGTGCTGGCAACAGGATAAGAGGGGTGGAGTTCCAGCCCCAGCAGCAGCAGAACTCAGCAGCTTAGGTCACGTGGCCCTAGCTTTAGAGTCCAGAATAGAAGGGACTACTGGACAATTGAAGGTGGTAGGCTGGAGCTAAGAAATTAGCAGTGATTAAGAAGAAACCAGCATCACTGAGGTGAAATCTTCTGGGAAGTGTTTCCTCGGAGCACAAAAAAGCTATTTTCTAGAGAGAACTAAGGTTGTACCTCCTGCTGCAGCTGAACTTGGTAATGTGTAAGAGTCACCCGGTGGTGCTGGTTTTGAAGATGTGAACGGATCACGGATCATGCTGCCGCTTGGCACTGTGAGAGGCCAGGGAAGGCCATTGTTGAAGGTGCAGCCTCAGTTGCAGTTGATGCCCAGAACTGAAGGGGTCATGCAAAGAAATTGAAGCTTGACAGCATGAAGAGAGCCTATGAGAGGCTACTGGTGAAGCCTCGTTGCAACAGAAGACCCCAGTGTACTTGGAGATGCCAGTACCATGAGATGATCACCAAGAACAGCAGCAGCAGTGGACCGGAGACAACCAGAGACGAGAGTGCTGCAGAGAGCAGAGCCAGAGATGTGACCCAAGCCCTTTGGAGATCATGTGTGGAACTCAGACACTGGAACAAGAAACTGTGAAGCTGAAGTTGACTTGGAGACCCCAAGATGTGAGAGATGCCAGAGCTGTGAGATAACCTGCCGGGGAAAGTTGCTAACAGGGAATGGAGCCAGCCCAGGAGAATGAAGTTTGTTGATGCTGAATGCCAGGTCTGCTAACAGCAGTCAACAAGGATGAAAGGAGATGGAGATCTGAGGAGCACTTTGATATCGGACATGGAGACCTAGAGTTTGGAGTTTGCCCAGCTGGTTTTCTGCCTTGCTTTGGTCCAGGTTTTTTGTTTGTTTGTTTGTTTTGTTTGTTTTAAAACTTTATATGGTATTACAGTTAAGAGACTGCTTGAATCTCAGAATAGAATTTGAGCTTCGGACTTTTAACATTGAGACTGTTATAGATTATGGAGACTTTTGAAATTGAATTAAATATAGTTTGCAGTATGCTGTTTGGGTATGGCCTCCATAGACTCATATGTTTGAACAAGCCTATGGGGCTATAGGGCCAGGGAATGGATGGTTTATATATGCTTGGCCCAGGGAATAGCACTAGTAGGAGGGGCACTATTAGGAGGTGTGGCCTTGTTGGAGTGGGTGTGTCACTGTGGGCGTGGGCTTTACTGCCCTCACCCAGAAAAACAAAACCTGTGAATGTTTCAGTCCCTTGTATAAAGTGTGTAGTGTTTGCATAGACCCCATCCACTTCCACCCCTACACTTGTTTTATGGCTATTACTGTTGGTTTTGGAGGCAGGGTCTAGCTGTGTTGGTACTTCTGATCCTCCTGCCTTTGTCTCGCAGGTGCCAAGATTACAGATGTGTATCACCAAGCCCATACTTTAAATCATCTCTAGATGACTTCTACTGCCTGACTTGAGTTAGACAACAGCTACACTCTGTTATTCAGGGAATAATGAGACAATGCATGCACACATTTAACACAGATGCTGCCGTCATAGCTTAAGCATGTTTTTAAATGTGTGTGTGTGTGTGTGTGTGTGTGTGTGTGTGTGTATGTGTAAGTGAGCATGCCATGGCCTGAGTATGGATATCAGAAGACAGGTAGTAGAAGTAACTTTTCTTATTCCATCATGGGGGTTCTGGGAACCAAACTCAGGGCATCAGACATAGGAGCAAGTACCTTAACCTGCTGAGCCATCCCATCAGCCCTTAACAACATTTTGGGTTGAATCCGTGAATTTAAAACTTGTGGGCAGCCGGGCAGTGGTGGCACATGCCTGTAATCCCAGCACTATGGGAGGCAGAGGCAGGCAGATTTCTAAGTTCGAGGCCAGCCTGGTCTACAGAGTGAGTTCCAGGACAGCCAGGGCTATACAGAGAAACCCTGTCTTGAAAAAACCAAAAACCAAAAAACAAACAAAAAACAAAACAAAACAAAAACCCTGTGGGTATAGAACCCATGGATGTGTAGAGAGAAATATGTTTGCATGTGCATGTGGTTCATATGTGGAAAGACAGTGGAAAGATTTTTTAGTCACTGAAAGGGATGGGCTCATACAATGTTAGATGTCAAGGAGTCCTGCAGTCTCCACTATCTCCAAGTTGAAGAGCCAGGAAAGCTGGATAGACTCCAAAGACCTGAGAGCCAGAAAGGTGGTAATGGTAAGACTTCTAGGGATCAGGGCGACTAAGCAAGAAGATCAGAGTTTCAGTTCTCGGCAGGAACCCCAACCTTACTTTGCCTTTTTATTCTCTTCAGGCCCTCAGTGGGTTGGATGGTATCTATGCATATATTGAGGAGAACTATCTGCTTTCTAATTAAAATGCTAATCTCTTTTTGAAGCACCTTCACCAGCATACCTAGAAGTAAAGTTTAACGCTGTATGTGGGCACCCCATAAAGTATTACGTGTCAGTGCCCTGTCTTGATCACCTTTCATCTTCACTTTCCCGCCCCGTAGTCTAGGATCTCTCTCAATGGCAGATAACGTGCCTTACATTTCCTGACTTTCTATGTTCAAGGTGCAGTGATCAAGTAGAATCAGTACGTCTCTCAGTTTCAGATCCCCAATGAAGAAACTATCCTAAGCTGCGCCTACATCTTCTTCTTCTAACCTTACAGGAGACAGACTGGCATTGGAATAAAGATGAAGGTACTGTTTTGGATAAACACTCCCTGAAGTCCACAAAGCGTTCTGTGTCTTGTCGGCAGCCTTTGGCACTATTAAAACCTGGTGGTACTTTAAAAACTGGGACCTAGCAGAAGAAGCAGCGTCACTGGGTGCCTGCCCTAGAGGGGATATTTGGAGCCCAGCCTCTCTTCTTCATGGCCGCTGTGAAATAAGCACTTCCTTTTCCTGATGTCCTTGTGCCAATGGCCCACTTCACCACAGGGCCAAAAAAACCATGGGCTAAAACCTCCAAAACCATGAACAAGATAAGCTTTTAAAATCTTTGAGCCAGAGGGAGCAGGGCTGGAATGAGTGAGTGGGACCTGAGCAGAGCCAGCGAGGCCACCAGAGCGAGCGGAGCCAGAGCGAGCAGAAGTCTTGAATTCAATTCCCAGCAACCACATGATGGCTCACAATCATCTGTACAGCTACAGTGTACTCATAAACAATAGATAGATAGATAGATAGATAGATAGATAGATAGATAGATAGATAGATACATACATACATACATACATACATACATATATACATACATACATAGGCTACACAGAAAAGACCTGTCTTGAAAAATGAAACAAAACAAAAACAAAAACTGATAGATTTGTTACACTGTCAGAAAGATGACCACCACAGAGAAGTATCCCAGGAGGTTGAGGGGACCGGGCAGTTTTTCCACAAAGGGTACTGAAAGACAGTTCACTAGATGTTTGTTACAAAGATGAAGATGTAAGTAACTACATTATAATTTCACAAGGAATAATCAAACTATGAAGACACTAGGTGAGTGAGTACACTGTAGGCAAGAAGGAAAGGAGTTTCAGCTGGGGAGGCCTGAGGGACACTTCATGGGGCAAAGCAACGCTTGGGTCTTAATTATCTGTTGCCCCAGATAAATAGTTAGTCTTCAAGGCTGACAAGATTAGTACTTGTTTGGTGGGCTCACTCTTTGTTAATTCAGAGAAAAAGATAAGGCTTCAGGGAGAGATCAGTAAAGAAACTCTCGACAGTTTAGTTGAAACCTATGCTATGGCCCGAAGGAGGATAGACTGGGTAGAAGAGCTGTTAAGAGGTGTGGACTCCAGATGACCCGAGGAGCTGGAAGTGAAAGGCTGAGTCTTCTCAAGTGGTGGACAATGAGGTTAAACAATCCAGGAAAAAGGGCAAAGAATTGCTGGAGGGCAGGGTCCCCCCCCAACTTCAAATGCTGATGAGATGCAGAGTGGGGACAGCCAACAAGCAGGTGATACTACCTTTTCTGTTAGCATGCCACCAGAACAGAGGAAGTTGCTATACTGATATAGACTCTAAAGCTATAGAGTCCATCGGTGTTGAGGCGTAGATGAGATAATCCAAGAATATCCTGTATGGTAGACCATGGTATATCTACCAAGTACCTGAACTACATTGAGTGGCTATGAGACTAAGGACAGCTAGCAAAGGAAAAGAACCAATAGAAACCAATATTGTGTAGGAGAAAAAAAGTTTTATACATAGAGAGGTGAAAAACAGTGCTAATGCTGAACAGAAACTCAGAAACCACCATTCTGGGCTTGGTGGTCTTACCTGTAATGCCAGAACTGGGGAAACGGAGGTATGGACAATCAGGGGTTAAAGGCCAGCCCAGCCAGAAAAGGAAACTGCCATGCAATAGAGTTGTTTTCCTACTTAAAAAGGAGGAGAAGAGGGGAGAAAAGAGAGGAGAGGAGAAACCGAGTTATACTCAACTAAAAACAAGAGGTTTTGACTGAGTTTGGAGCTTATCATGATTAAAGGGGCAATGTTGGTGAGGCAGTGGGATGGCAGTCAGTTCTCCACTGTGAGCACTTGCATTCTGAATCAGGTGCCCCTGCTGTCTAGGCAGGTCCTGGGTGCTGCCTGTGTAACAGAGTTCTTGGTCTTAGCTCACCAGACAGCAACAGCGCTTTCCCCAGGTGTGAGAGCCAGAACTATGTCCAGACATTAGTAGTGTCTCTCCTCTCTTCCCCTCTGTCCTTCCCTTGGTGATAATGAGGTGAGCAGTTCTGAGCACATGCTCACGCTGTGACATGTTGCCCTACGACAGGCCTAAAAGCAGCAGGGACGACAAACGGGAACTTGGTACCTCGGAAACCTTGGGCCGAAATACACTTTTCTCAAGCTTATTTTTCAAAATCATAATGGGAGGCACTAACATCTAATTCTTTTATTTTTCCTTTCATTATTTGAAAATATTTAACTTTTAAAAGGTTTTGGGACAAGTACTCACTGAAGTGTCTAGTTCTCCTACAGAATAAATTAAAACTAAAAATGCTTTATTTGTAAAAGAGATTCAGGATAATATTTATAGGACTATCTTAGCATTAGACATATTGGTTTAGTAAAATAATATTTTGGCAGTTCTGTGGTAAGGGTATCTAGCCAGCTTATATTGAATAACATCTTTCTTACTTTGATGTTATGACTTGGCCTATAGTAACAATATGAAATATTTGTTTCTATAGCACTGGATGCTATAATAGCACTGGAGGTCAGTCCTCAGACAGAAAAAAAAGATCTTATTTTATGGCAAACAAAAAAAATTCTAGGTTCTGTTATTTCTCTATTCCTTCAGTTTCATTTCACTGACAAAACCTTTCAAATCAAGTTAAAAAAAAAAAAAAACAACAAAAAACAGGGCTGGAGAGATGGCTCAGAGGTTAAGAGAACTGACTGCTCTTCCAAAGGTCCTGAGTTCAAATCCCAGCAACCACATGGTGGCTCACAACCATCTGTAATGAGATCTGACTCCCTCTTCTGGAGTGTCTGAAAACAGCCACAGTGTACTTACATATAATAAATAAATCTTAAAAAAACAAAAACAAAAACAAAAAAACCTACCTGAGAAAATCAACTGTGAAAAAGAAGGTTTAGGGATGGAGAAAGATCAGTGGTTAAAGGCACTGGCTGATCTTCCAAAGGACCCGGGTTCAATTCCCAGCAGCTACAACTGTCTATTACTCCAGTTCTGGGGGATCTGACACCCCCCCCCCCAACACACACACACATACAAACAGGTAGAACACCAAAGTACATTAAAAAAATTTTTTTTAAGAACAAAAGGTGGCCTAACGTTGGCTCATAGTTCAAAGCTACAGTCCATCATGGAGGCCAGTCTGCCATGGGGTGGGAGGGGCAGCAGCTTAAGGAAGCTGGTCACACTGTGCCCACAGTCAGGAAGTAAATGCTGATGAATGCTGGTGTTTTTTCTGCTCCCTTTATTCTGTGTCTGTGTCCTCAGCTCATGGTGCCATCTATGTTAAGCGGAGTCTTTTTCCACTTCAATTAACCTATTCCAGAAAACTGCTCGGATACAAACATAATCTAGATTAATTCCTCACAGGCATGCCCAGAGGTGACCCTAGATTCTGTCAAGTTGACAGTCCGTGTTAACCATCACAGCTCCATCTCTTATCAACTTGATGCCCAAGCACATCACTTTTAAAACCATAACCTCCCATCCCCACAGGCTCATGGCCATCTCATAATGCAAAATGTGTCGTGTCCTGCTTCAAGTTTCCAGTCTTTAGTTTTTTGTTTTTTGTTTTTTTGTTTTTTTTCCCCAAGACAGGGTTTCTCTGTCCTGGAACTCACTTTGTAGACCAGACTGGCCTCGAACTCAGAAATCCACCTGCCTCTGCCTCCCAAGTGCTAGTATTAAAGGCGTGCGCCACCACCGCTCGGCTAAGTTTCCAGTCTTTAACGTTGAAAGTCCAACGTCTCAGTAGCATCAGAGACATAAGGCACTCTCCGAGCGAGCTGTGAGTGTCTATTTTAAAAGTTACATATTTCCAACATACAATAGTACAGAGAATACATTCCCAAGAATGGTAAAGCACTAGGAAAGAATGAACTTGAGTGAGACTAGAGGGCAAACATCAAATCCTGAAACTCCATAGCATCTTAGGCTCATGGTAGAATCATCTGGGCACACACAGCCTTTCTCTTGGGGCAACCCCACTCTGTAACTACAACCTTACTCTGCGGATATCACAAAGGCCTGGTGTCTCTAACATCCTGTGGTCCCCACTGCAAGGCAGGCTTCACCAAGTAGCCTGTCATGGCCTTCTTGTCAACACTCCAACCCTGCCACATATTGCCTGGCCTCAGGAATACTCTAAAACCATGGTGCAAGATTCCACAACCCTTCAAACTTGCATCTTTCACATCTGCAAGACCAGTATCACTGTGAACAACACTGCTAAGTTTTGCGGCCAAATAAGGAATGGGGCCTGATCTCCCTGTACCACAGTTGCAGGAGCCACTGTATGCTTATCAAGGACAAGTTCTTCACCAGACAGACAGACAGTAGCTTTTCCGAACCAGCAAACTCTAGCATTCTACTTGGAAGCTTTGATGGGTGGAGCCTAGCCCTTCCCATTGGCCCACTGTGAAGCTGATGGCTTCTCTTTAACAATCCTATTTACAGCCTATTTTTAGGATAGGTCTTGGCTGCAACTTTAAACTTAGCTGAGCTCTTGTTCTTGACAGACTACACATTTTAAATGTCTTCAGCCCTACCTGTTGTTCTTTATCCTCTGGAGACCTGGGGAGACCTGTAGACCTATAGCAATACCCACATCATCGATTGAATGCTATCCTGCAGTGACATTTTTTTCTGCCTAACATATTAATCCATTACATTTAAATTCAGTTTCACTCAAGTTCTCAAGAATGAGGTCATCCTTTTTGCTAGAATGTAACCTGACTGGCTTCACGCAGCTCCTGGTTAGAATCCCGGTTTCCCTTAGAAACCTCACAACCCAGGCCTTGGCAGTTAGCACTCCTCTGGGCTTTCTGCTTTCCCATCAGAATGGTCCATTAAGCTCTGCTTTCAGCATGTGAGGGTTTGTCTAGCCCAAAGCTCCAAACTCTTTCACATTCCTCCTGCAATGAGTTCTAAATGCCTATAAAATGCATGATAAGGTTTATCACGGCAACTGTCATACTTCTCAGGACCAATTGTCTCTATTAGTTATGTAACAAAACACCTCCGGAAGGCAACTCAAGGAAAACAAACTTTATTTTGGTTCACAGTCCAAGGTACAATCTGCCAGCATAGGGAAGTCATGGGCACAGCAACCAGAGGCATCTGGTTCTTCTGTCTCCACAGCCGAGAAACAGACAATGAAGCCTAGTGCTCCACCTACTTTCCTGATTATATTCAACCCCAGACCCCAGCCCAGGGATGCTGCTGCCCACAGTTAAGGTGAGTCTTGCCACCTCAATCAGCCTCACACACATACTTCATAGGCAGGCTTATGAAGAGGCTAACTTAACCTAGATAATGTCCCTCAGGCATGGGGGCTTGCCTCTAAGTGAATCTGGAAGATAATATCAACTGTCACACATAGGAAACAGCTAAGCTATTAATTAAATGTACCCCAGCATGGCGGCAAGTACCTGTATTTCCAGCGTTTGGGAGGCAGAGGCTGGAGGATTTCAAGTTCAAGGCAAGTCTGGGATACACAGTGAGACCCTGTCTCAAAAAGAACCAGATATACTAATGGCATGTGTGAGAAATGATAAACTTGGTTCCTGCGGCATAAGTTAAGAAGCATTCTTCTGCTATTCTCCAGCAGTTCTTGGTCTTACTACCATCTATCTCCCTTCTAGAACCTGACGCTTACCTTGAGTAGTCCTCCCTGGTCACTGTCAAGCTACAACAGTTCTCACCAACCAGAGGGATCCTCCGGCATGCAGTCTAAAACCTTCATAATCTTCAATTACAAAGCTGTCTATTTTGGCTAACTCTTTCTACCAAAATAGAGTAGGATATCTTGTTTTTAGAAGAAACAAATGGGTCACTATATTTACATTTCTGCCCAGGTCTAAAAAAAGAACTGGTCATCGGCTTATTCAAACCATGTTAACCCGCTGAGTTAATTTTGTTGAACAATCTTTAAATAGTATCCAGACAATAGGCTTGTGCCACTGTCTAAGAACTGAAATGGGATACAGCGTTATTAAATATTCTGAAAATATCATGTCCCCAAGCCAGCACTGGGAGGATAAAAGTATGGACACAGTTTCTACCTGCGAAGCTTACAGTGTAGGATAGATATGTGTGTGCAGCAGTTTGATAAATGTAGGAGAAGCACAGATATGGACATTAAGACTTATCAAAGGCATACTGAAAATCTAAAGACATCTTAACAACTGCCAAATAAAACTAACAGATATGTTCAACTATGTCCTCTGGTCATCTCAGTTGGACCACAGGAGTTTGCAATTATTGTTCCTTTAGATGGCAGAAGCAGTGACACTCACCACCTATGCCCTACATACTTCCATAACTAGACCTGGCAGCTGGGCATAGTCTTCTGACTGACCAGTAACCAGGCCTACTGAAGAGCAGCAGCTGCTCTTCCGCTACCACCATCTGATCATAAAGGGCTCACGCTGAGTCGGGCGATCTTTTAAAATCCAAGTAACCTGCAGCAAGGAATACATTTCATGAATGGAAGCCCCAGAAAGCTGCCAAAACAGACCAGCGTTTTACAGAGCAAAAATAAACCTTAACTGTCAGGCAACTGAAATAGCTTGTCATATCTCGAAGAGCATAGCCTTCAGTCACGTCACTGAAAAGATATTCTAGAGCCTCGTGGTAAGGGTTTATTTTCACTCATTACACAAAATATACCTACTAAGGCAAGCAAGGCCTTTTGTGCTAAGGAGAGTGGTGAATAAGGTAAAGGAACCCTGCAGTATCTGGGAGCTACAGTTTAAAGGGAAGACAGAATTTGCAGGCGCTGATAAAAGCAAAGATCTCATTAACCCTGCGCTCTCCTGAGTCCACTCTCCGTCCTCACCTCCCTTCTCACCCAGAGCCTACAGTCCACCAGTCACTGTCCCTGCACATCCTCAACCCGTTCAGCCTTCCATTTGTAGCTCCCTCTTGGCTTAGGAAAATTCCAGCTGAGCTAAATGTGTTTTTCGTCCCTCTCTCCCTCCCTTCCTGCCATCTTTGCACCTACTCCTGATACAAGAATACGAGATATAAGAATACCAACAAAGCTGAAGTTACTGATTTCACAACCACTAATCTCAATGGGTCCTTGTGTAGCTAGCTGTCTGCAGTGTTACCTGCTTGATCCCAGCATCTTCAAGGTACCGACAAAACTAGTTCAATTTCCAGTCTCCTCAAACCTCCAGCAACCTTCTCTTGAACTTGTCAGCAACTTTAAATTTAAATTATGATGGGGAGAGGGAGTTGGGGTGGGGAGGTGGGCTGGAGAGATGGGTCAGCGGTTAAGAGCACTGACTGCTCTTCCAGAGGTCCTGAGTTCAATTCCCAGCGACCACAGCCATCTGTAATCGGATCCGATGCACTCTTCTGATGTGTCAGAAGACAGCAACATCATAGTCATATAAATAAAATAAATCTTAAAAAATATTTTTAAAAAAAGATACAGGAATCACAAGTTTTAGAACTTTCATCCCATCTGCCACTCCGAATTGGGGTGGCTGCACAGCTTCTGAATTCCCTCATACTGTTACTACGGTTTGAATGGGTCACCCAAATTCCATGTATTAGAATGGTACATGAAATACACATACTAGAATGGTTTGTGAAAACATATCAGAATTAGAAAAGGCTCTAAGAGAGATGTGACCCTAGTGTACCCGCTCCTTCTGTGTCCCCATGTGACGTTCTGTGCTGTAGTGACACAGCAGTACTTGCACCGTGCTCTTGGAATTTTCAGTCTCCAGAGCTATAAGCTAAACTTCTATAGCTTACCAATTACCCAGTCCCAGGCAATTAAGAGAACGAAGATTAAGGTATATGTGGAAGCTGTCTAAGGACAATTGTACCCCTTGTGTACTGGGTCCCATGTCCTCTTATCTCCTGTGGCAGGGCTGGAGTGATGCCACTCAGATCCCTCCCCAGCTGTACCACTATAGATGGCCTCTGTCACCTCCTTCAGGCTGCATCAAAGTTGTTGGCATCCCCCCACACCCCACACCCCTGAAATGAAGCCTTTCCTAGGGCAGCCTGTATGCAAGGACTGAGCAGTTTGCAGGCCAGCACTTGGGACCTCTGAAGAGCAGTACTTACTCCACAATTCTGGGGTCGGCAGACAGCTGATGGCTGCTTCGTTCTTCTTCTGTTCGGTCTTGCTTCCTTGTCCTTCCTCTCACAGGTCTTGACCCCTTAAAAAAATATTTAGTGCTCCAAGTTCCGTTTCTGCATCTGCTCAGAGAGCCCAGCCTGACAAGCCATCTGATCCAGTGGTCACAGCTGCGGTCCCGCCCTTCCTTTTGCACCACTGATTTGTTTCCCTAAGTCATTGCTATCATAATACAGTAATAACGTCTTGCTTCAAATGCATCGTCCCTTTCAACTACTGCTTTCTTACACTCAATGGAAAGCCAAATTCCTGGAAAGGGTCTGAATTCACCTTTTATCCCCACTCCTAGAACCTTCACACCCACTACCTAACAGAGGCAGGTCTTCCCTGTCATGGAGAATTGGTTCTCTCCAGTGGTCAGGTCTTCATTCCCATCTTCCCCAGTTGGTCACTCTCTCTTTGGAAGACATTATTAATGAAGAAGTCACTTGGCTCCTGGGACACAGCTTTGATTCTCCGCCACTGGCTACTGCCGCTCAGCTGGCTTCCCTTCCACCCATAAACTTGTAGCACTCGGAGGTTCAGTCTTGAGACTCTCTCTCCTTGCTACTTAATTTCTCATCACTACCTGTGTTCATCCTGTATGTGACATCATCCGGTGCAGGGCTTTATATGCCAACTCCATGTTGACAGCTGCTAAGCTTGCTCCTGTTTGCTTCCTGCTTTTAACTCTAGACACTCACGCCTGACTGCTGATGGTATGGTGTGCCCAGAGAGTGGCACTATTAGAAGGTGTGGCCCTGTTGGAGTACGTATGTCACTGAGTGTGGGCTTTAAGACCCTCATCCTAGCTGCCTGGAAGCCAGTCTTCCACTAGCAGGCTTCAGATGAAGATGTAGAACTCTCAGCTCTGCCTGTACCATGCCTGCCTGGATGCTGCCATGCTCCCACCTTGATGATGATGGACTGAACCTATGAGCCAGCCTCAACTAAATGTTGTCCTTTATAGGACTTGCCTTGGTCATGGTGTCTGTTCGCAGCTGTAAAACCCTAAGACAGCTTATTTTGAATTCCCACTTTGGTGATCATAAATCTCAATCCTAACATCTCTAAAACAAAATAAGTTCAGACCTCCCACAAGCTCCTCCCATTTCCTTCAATCTTCCTTATCCCAATTAAGTCCTCTCTGTTCTTCCAACTGAACCAAAACCCAGTCTTCACTCTCATCCTCTTATCCCGTATTTCCTACATCCGGCCATTTAGATAATCCTTTAGAGCACACCTTCTCTTTCTGTTCTCATTTTTGAATTGTTTTTCAAATGTCATTTTATTAACAAAACTTCTTTTAATCACTGAACTTTTAAAAGAAACCCTTCCCCTGCCCCACTGCTGGTACTCCAAATCCCCCTCTGACTGCTGTATCACAACCATACAATACGCTGTGTGTTTGCTCAGTATCTCAACTACAGCCTATTCAAGATTGAGTGTATTGAAGGACTCAGTACTTATCAAGGAATGGATGTTGAGAATGGTATCAAAAGAGTAATGGCCTGGAGGGAGGGAGGGAAAATACTTGGCCAGAAATAAGTGAAGGGAAGGACCAAGTTCATTGAAGGTTGATAGGAAGGAGCAGCCCTGGCGGTGGAAGTGTAAACCCTAGACAGTATGAATGACAGCCATGCAGAGGATCGTGAGGTAAGGCTTGTGTGACTCAACAGCCAACGGTGTCAGGGAGCTATCACACAGATGGCCGGTCAGCAGCAGGGTTATGTAGCATCTTACACGTTGTCACATACGGAAATTTGGAGGTTAATTCCAAGTTATGATGGGGCCATCTGAGGTTTATAAGCAGAAGATCAAACTAAATAAAATAGCTTTGGCCGGGGTGTGATTAGTAGGAGGAGGCAGAGAAGCCCTTGGAAGGGCAATTTGTTGCACTCCAAACTAAAAAAACGGGCAAAGAAAGGCGAGCAGAATCAGTAGAATGGGAAATGGTCTAAGATCTGGAAGCAAAAATAGCAGGGTTTTGCTTATTTTTCAAAAAGGGACGCAGAAGAAAATAAAGCCTAACTTTTGTCCTGCAACTTGGAGTCTATTTCCACTAAATTGACTGGATTAAGAAAAAAAGGGGGGGGGCGTCGTTTGGGCAGCTAGTGTTCTCAAGAGTAGGGAGAAAGTGAAGACAATCCCACTTAGGAGAGCATGCGGGAAATAATATTGTTTTTAAACTGTAGACTCTAAATGTATCAGTGGGTTTGCCTAGAATACTTGACAGGAGAGAGTGGACTGAATAAACACCGTATCTGCATTATAGGGGAGACCAAGGAGTAAGAAAAGGAAGAGAATGAATGTGTCTTACATTCACTGGTTTGAAACCTATCTATGTCGCTGGTGGTGTGTGCACTTAATGTGGCGGGTCCCTGTCACGGTGCAGCGTACCGGCGACGCGAAACCTCACAAGTAGGTCACATTTGGGAGCCTTCATCTCGAACGACCTCTAGGAGACAAACGTGGTGGCTCCGGGTCAACCCGGTCTGTAGGGTGATCGGTGTAGATCGAAGTCGAGCCGAGAAAGACTTCGGCGGATCCCTCAACTTCGCCACCTCCAGCCGCTCCCAAGCTCCGCGGCCCAGGACGGCCCGTCATTTTCTCCCGGATCGGGAGGCTAGAAGCTCGCAGGCCCCCTAGCGTCCGACCGTTCAGCGCGGAGGCTCCCGGCTCGCGCCCGCCACCCCGAGCTCCCACCCGCCGGGCGCCGTGACCGATCGGGTCCCCCCGCGGACCGCAGACAGCCCCGAGACCCCGCCCGGGTTGCTGGCGGGAGACGCCGCCGCCCCGCCTCCCCCGCCCGCCGTCCCGCCCGCCGTCCCGCGCGCGCGCCAACTCCCAGCGCAGCGCGCTGATTGGCCGGCGCATTCCCGCTCTGCTTCCCGAACCGCCATTTTGAAAATCTTGTTGATTCTGAGGAGCGGAGAGCGCGCGGCGCGAGGACCTCGGCTCGCGCGCCTTCTACCCAGCGGCGGCCTTCTCGTGCGCACCCGCGGTGAGGATGGCGTCGGGGAGGCGCGGCTGCTGCCCCCGTGGTGGGGCAGCGGGAATGGGACGCGGCCATAAGCTACGGAGGCCCGCGGCGGGGGAGGGGACTCGGCTCAGCTCGGCTCGCCGTTCCTTGGCCAGACTGGCCTGGCCCGGCCCGGGGCGGCGCAGGCCCGGCGGGAGCGCGCGCCGGCAGCTGGGGAGGGCGGTGCGGTTTCCCGCCTCGGGCATCCCCGGGGAGGCGGGCCGAGTGACTGACCAGGGTTGCCGACTTGGAGGTGGGCTAACACTGGGCGGTCGCCACGCTCCTGCCCGCACGAGCGAGCGAGCGAGCGAACCGAAGCGTGCGGCTTCCGCCCCGCCCGCAGGCCCCCAGCATGTCAGCAGCGGCAACCCCGGCTGCGGAGGGAGAGGACGCCCCCGCGCCTCCCGCGTCCGAGAAGGAACCCGAGATGCCAGGTCCCAGGGAAGAGAGTGAGGAGGAGGAGGAGGACGACGACGACGAGGAGGACGACGACGAGGAGGAAGAAAAAGGTGGGCAGGGATGCGCATCCCTCTACGGGTGGATTTTCCACATCAAAAGTCCCCCACCCCCGCCCCGGGAAGCAGCTAATCTTGCTTTTTAAAGCTTAGAAGCATCAAGTCCCAGTGGTAGATTTCCCGCGAATGCTAACAATCAGTTGTAAAGAATCTGCATTTTTTTTTCTTTTTTGAGTATTTGCCAAGGTTTCGGTGCAAGTGTGTAGCAAGAGTTTTCTCGGTATGCCTTCAAGAACACTTCCACTTCGTCGTTCGTTAGGGAGTTTGTAAGTCTGAGATCCGCCTTTTGAAGTTTCCCTACGGTTCAGTAATGTAACTTTAACACTACAGGTACTCTTGCAAATCCTCGAAATGTTTTCATTTCCGTATTCTCGGCTGAGTGTATCTGCTGGCTGATTTTCTTTTTTTCCAGTAAGGGTTCTTGTGGGAGCGCCTTTCTTTGCCTAGGACTCACCCGTGAAAGCTCTTGGTGTTGGAGAAAGTTCAAAAAAACGAGAAAACTGAACTGAAAGTTAGAATGTGAGCCCACAGCTGTCTCGGTTTTGGAACTAATTCTGACCCAAGGAAGATGGTTAAAAACATCATTTGACTAGAGGCTCAGCAGTGCAAAGTAGTATTGTGTTAGTTAGAGTGCATGCTGCTGTTCCTCTACTGCAGTCTTCCTGACAGTCTCAGCTATTGGAAAATCCAAGGCACAACTTGACAATCTAGCTTAATGATACAAATGGCCGCAGCTCAGCCAGACTTGGGAGCAGGCCTAAAGGTTAAATTGCTCCTCCCAAACTGTCATTTCTTTTTTATAAATATCATCTAGGTTAAGAGGACAAGGCATAGTTATTATTTGAAGTGGTATGTGCCCTAAGACCTTATGGGAGTGTGTCATTTAAATACAGCATTGGCTTTAATTATAAGTCTTAATAAGAATTGTTTAAATTGCTTTTAGGTTATTTATAATTGATGTGTTCTACAAAGCCAGTGTTATGTTTGTAGAGCATGGTATGTGCAGTGTGTGTGCTCAGGCAGTCCTCCTCCCTGAGGTACCAGCCATAGGGTAAGTGTAGTATAGAATGCTTTATTTGGGGGCATGGGAAGGGGAGTTAAGAAAGAAGTAGAGAGAGCAGAGAGAAAGCTTTAGACCAGCCGGGAACTCCTGGAGAGAGAGCGAGAAGGGGGGCAGAGAGCTAAGAGAGTTCAAACAGACCCTTTTATAGCAAGCCAGGCCTACCTGGCTGTTGCTAGGTAACTGTTGGGCGGAGCTTAGCAGGTATGCTAACAATAACTTAATGACTGAAAGTTGACAGCAATATCTCAGGATAGCTAAGACTTTTAACACTTGGGTTTCTTGTTTTGGTTTGGTTTTTGTCTTTCTACGCGGCAAAGTTGTGATACTAGAGGTGATGAGTTTTCTTGGGCAGAAAGAAAGTGAGAAGTTCTCTATAAAAAGCCCCAGCAGTAGTGTCTGGGGAGGCTGTCAGTGAGAGATTTCACAAAACCCTGGATTTCACTCTAGCTGAATAAGTTGGTTGTGTCTTTACAAGTGGTGTTTGTAGGTTTAGTCCTTTACAGTTTTAGAACTGGTTCATTAGTACTTAGTTTTCTCTTTGGGGGTATTCAGGGTAACTGGAATTGCAGGTTTCTATTCTACTTGTCTCAGAATACTTACCTTCTGTTTAATAACAGAAAGGTGTAGGGACAGTGGAATTACTGAAGTCTGTGAAATAAGGCAAGAGTTGGAAGTGATCTGAGGAGACAAGAGTCAGAACTGTGACTGTTGGCTTTCCTCTGTAGGGTTTGGATGCTGCTGCTGTTGTGTAGAAAAACAAGTGTGCAAGGGTGGCTGTGAGACTGAGGTCTTTTGGATGTGTTGTTTGGGTTCCTGTAGGACAGAGAGGAGCTGTCAAGGTTACAGTGGGGTATGCATTCATTTGAAAGCTCTGCCCCAGGTTACACTTCTGAGAACTTACTAGTTTGCAGATCCTGGTCCAGAGCAAGTGAACGACTTATTACTAAGAGGAAGCTGGGTGACTATAGGAGCTGTTAGACCAACTCAGTGCTGTATTTATTCTTCGAAGCTCTTTATAGCCCCCAAACCTGACCTATATTGGAAAGCCTACACTAATATTTTGATTCTTTTTCCTTTCCAAATAATAATCACCCTTCAGCTTACAAAAATTTTGTTTTTAAGATTTATTTTTATTTTCTGTATATGAGTGTTTTGCTTGCATGTGGAGGCCAGAAGGTGGAGTTAGAGATGCTTGTGAGCTGCCAAGAGCTGGGTCTCTAAACACTGGCCCTCTGAGAGCAGTAAGTGCTGTAACCACTGAGCCATGTCTCCAGTCCCTCACAAAGCATCTTGTAGCTTTTGGTGTGTGTGTGTGCCTAGGAGTGGTCCCTGTGGAGAGAGGAGGCCTTTGGGGAGGCGCTTCTTGCCTGCTGTGTTCATTCTGGGCTTAGGCCCGGGTTAGACCTGGAGCACCAAGCACCAAGCACCTTCGCATGCTCAGCAGTCTGCCCAGCCAGGCTCACACATGCTGGACTTGTTATCTTTTCCTCTTTTCAAGACTGAGCATTGACTCTAGGGACTTGAACATTTTAGATATTTTATCACTGAGCTATATACCCTTATGTCTCATTTGTATCTTTCTTAAAAAGACATTTATCATCTTTTACACTATAGTTTTTATTTTCCTAGTCGGATTTTCAAAACAATGTTTAATATTCTTTTGAGAGTCTGGTACAATTTGGACACAATAGGTATTCATTTGAATGAGAGGCCCTACACAAAATATAGTTTTTTATTTGACTAGATTTCAATCAGTAAGTGGTTTTTTTATAAATATAACTTAATGTTTTAAGCTTTATATACCACATATTTCCTGGGGTTTTCTTAGAAGATTGGACTAAACAGAACTTAACTTTCTCAGACTGACTGATGGACATTATGAGCATTGTGATCAAACGACAAAGAACTGTTTAGCTAGCTCTGCTACAGCAGGTTCCAAGCTCCAGTTAGAGGGGAACAGTGCTTCAGAATCAGGAGCACAGTAGGATGATTACTTAGTTTAAGAAATTTATTACATGTTTGTATGAAAATTTAGAAGAGTTCAGAGACCTAAGACAAAATAAAATGAGATTGAAATACTAATTATCTTAGTACAGTTTATATACATATAGATTCATTCTTTTATGTATGAGAGAAATAAGATAAATGAGAAACTACATGATTTTTTTCATAAGTCAAATGACTTGATCTTAATAGTCATAATTGTAATTGGATGGAAGTTTCTGGTGTTTTAGACTAGATGTTTGACAAACAAGTAAAATGGTACTTTTATAAAAGCTTCCACAATGTTTCCTTCACTTCTCAAAACTAGCTCAAGAGGAGAGTAAGGTGCCGAGTTCAGGGGATCTTCCTGACCTGTTTATAAACTTGGTATTATTTTAGCTTTTTGATATGTAAGAATTATTAATTTCTAGAAAAGAGTCTTATCGTGGAAGGCAAGAGAGAGAAGAAGAAAGTAGAGAGATTGACGATGCAAGTGTCTTCCTTACAAAGAGAGCCATTTACAATCGCACAAGGTGAGTTTATATTGCTTTTATAGAAAAATTGCTCAATTAGGCAAATGTGATTATCCGGCAAATACTTGATACCAGCAGCACACTTAGTGTTTAGGAAGGAAGATATATTTTTGACATAATTTTAATTTTCCCTATTAGATCAAAGTTATACAAATTATGGGGTGGGGATAGTTTTAGTTAAATTAGCTTTGTAAATGTTATTAAGGCCTGGGAGTTTAATTGTGATATTTTGTTTTTCAGGGAAGGGTCAGAAACTTTGTGAAATTGAAAGGATACATTTCTTTCTGAGTAAGAAAAAAACAGATGAACTTAGGAATCTACACAAACTGCTTTACAACAGGCCCGGCACAGTAAGACATTTGAAAAACATCTTTACCATGTTTTTTGATACTAATATATTAAGATGCTTTACCTTTGTTAAGACTTTAATGATCAACTAGTTCAATTGCTATACCATACCAGTGAGTAAATTTGTTAAGGCCATAGGGTACTTGTTAAGGACATATCATGGTACACATACCTGGTAATGTCTAGAACTCTTTTGTTTGTCCTAATTGGGACTAGAGGACTAGTTCAGAGATAGATTGCTTCTGCAATGCCTAAGACCCTGAGCTGGGTCTCCAACAGCACTAACACCAAAACAAAAAAGGAAATGAAATCTGAAAATCTAAATTATATAATACAATCTGTTGTGTTTTTTTAAAATGATATTAGAATTAATGTGTTTTTCAATGTTCTGGCATAGTTCCTTGTAATTGTATCTTATTTTAACCAAATACTCATAAAAGTAAGTGGCAAGCCAAACATATGACGCCAGGTGTGGTGGCACACGCCTTTAATCCAGGCACTTGGGAGGCAGAGGCAGGTGGATTTCTGAGTTCGAGGATAGCCAGGGCTATACAGAGAAACCCTATCTCGGAAAAAAAAAACAAAACCAAAAAAAAAAGTAAGTGGCAAATTTTTGCCAAATAAAAGTTATATTGTACTACATGTAACTATTTGAAATGAAAGGGATTATTCCATTTCTGCAGATGTTTTGCCCCCATGCATATCTGTTCACTGTATGCTTGTAGGGTTCTGAGACAGTATTGGATCCCCTGGGCTGGAGTTACAGATGTGCTGACTCAGCAGCCACCTTGTTGGTGTTAGGAAGGACAGCCAGTAGTCTTACCACTGAGCTGTCTTGCCAGGCCATATAATTATATTTGAAATAAAATTTTGCTTTGGGTTGTGTATGTTAAAGAAAGGTAGAGGATGTCTGAAGCATGGTCTAGTTTATTTTCAGACACACACACACACACCTCAGTCTACACAATAGTCTTTGTTTCGTAACTAGTAAATGGCATTATCTTTTTAGAACACTTACAGTTCTTTTCAAAAAATAGTCATTGACTAGTAACTTTCTATATCTACCTTAAGGACAACTATGGTAAATATTCCTAGTTGAAAATACATTCAGATTCAGACTGTTCAAAAAATTCAGTTTGTAGGATTTTCGTAAGTTAACATGTTAGTAGCAAATACACTTGTTGAATAAATCAGTAATTTAACTTGGAAGATGGATCTGAAAATGAAGACATTGTCTTTCACTCTTTCGTCTTGTACATTACTGGATAGTAGCATTAACAATAAACATTTCTAGGTGTCCTCATTGAAGAAGAACGTGGGTCAGTTCAGTGGCTTTCCATTTGAAAAAGGCAGTACCCAGTATAAAAAGAAAGAAGAAATGTTGAAAAAGTAAGTTATTTTTGTAAATACTGTGTTTGATTAATGTGCTATAAACTTACATTTATTATTTTAAAATGAATACTTATTTTCCTAGTAGATTGCTAACTAATTTAGGTGTCAGGTTTTGACAAGTTTTTCTAGCATTAACTTGGGTTGTCTTTTCTGTTCTAGTAAATATTGACTTATAATTATTGAGAACCTTTCAATTTTCATTTCCTAGAACATACAAGTACTCACTCAGTTCAGGCTTGATAAGGTCTGAAGGAAACGTAGTGAAATATATTTCCGTTTCCTGCAATTATTCTTAATGTTTTAAACTTGCTTTGAAAGTAACCTGATAAGAAATTTTTCATATGTGCTAGCAAGATCAACAGACTCTTAGAACTTTTTACTAAATGCCATAGATAAAAATTTAAATAGTAAAAATGATTGAGATATTGTAATGCTGAATCACTAATCCAAACAATTTTCAAGTCCATGAATTTTGTAGTATTGGAAGCTTATATAATTTTCTAGTGTGTGTATTTAAACTGTTGATATTCATTTTCTAGTTGTATACTGTGGTCAGGTTGATTAAAGCTACAGAAAAATGCTTTTAACTGCTGTGTAAGCAAAGCAAACCAATTTTGTTGGCTCTTTTCTCTACCATGAGGAATATTTACAATTCATATGTAGTCACCTTGTTTTTCCCTGCTCTCTGTTTCAGGTTTAGAAATGCCATGTTAAAGAGCATCTGTGAGGTTCTTGATTTGGAGAGGTCAGGTGTGAACAGTGAACTAGTAAAGAGGATCTTGAATTTCTTAATGCATCCAAAGCCTTCTGGCAAAGTAAGGATCACTTTTTACCATTTCAGTAAATTGGTTGTTAACAGACGTTCTTTCTCTCATCAGTGATGTCATCTGCATTTAAAATATATGCCTTCCATTGACAGAACTGCAACGTTTTCATAATATAAATCAAATAGTATACTTGTTTTCTCAAGTCAAATGTGAGTAGTATAGAGTTAAGAAAAGTACCTAAATGTCACATAAAATAGGATACAAATGGGGGTTCTAGGGTTTCTGTCTGGAAAGGCATTTGACTAAGGGAAATAGGTTGAAGAAATAGTTAATATAGGGCTGTTACCTAGTTTTTAAAATGTAGAATTTAGCAAATAATCCTAAGAAAGCATTTAAAAATAAATTCATTGGTTAACCAAATCATTTTCCTCATGCAGTTAGAAATTCATATAGTTTAACTGAAGGCAGAATATAGCAAGTTACTTTCATAATTAACATACTCAACATTTATTACATACAGAGAATGTCATTGAGAAATTGGCATTACTAACAGGACGTACAGTTCATTTATAAATTGATAATTTGGATCATTGCTGCTTAAACTTTATTTTATCTGTGTATGGTTCCTCCCATTCCTTTGATTCATAGGACTTTTAAAGCAAGGAGCTCCTTGTAATGGTGTCTTTTAGTTCTTAAAAAGTGAGATAAATTAAGTTTAATTTCAGATACTGTCTTGGTCAAGTGTAGCACTACCTGACCTCATTACAATGAGTTCCAGTCCTGTTTCAGAACCAGGAGCAGCCTTTGCGATGGTCTTACCTGGTCTTCATGATACAGATGAGGACTGGTGATGCAGCCTGGCACATTCAGAGGTGCCCCCCACCCCCAAGCCTGTAGATGTTGTCTGACAGTTTGAGTTTAACAGTAGTTGTCAGAAGGAGTTGATTTGATTGACTTAAAAAATACCCTTATTGATGTCACTGTCAATGAATCTTTATATGCTGCAGCCATTGCCAAAATCCAAAAAATCTTCCAGCAAAGGTAATAAAAAAGAACGGAACAGTTCTGGAACGACAAGGAAGTCAAAGAAAACTAAATGTCCTGAAATTCTGTCAGATGAGTCTAGTAGTGATGAAGATGAGAAGAAAAATAAGGAAGAGTCTTCAGAAGATGAAGAGAAAGAAAGTGAAGAGGAGGTAAAATGTTTTAAGCTATTGTTTTCTATCAGAAAGATATTTTATAATTGATTTGAACTTAATTTAAATTAATGCAAAAAGCAAAATGTTAAAGGTTGTTATTTTCTCCCAAACCTTTTGGGAATTATTTAATGAGTGTAACAGCATTTGAAGTTTATGTCACTTAGAAATAGAACATTTTTTATTTGTAAAATACTTCCAGAGTGCATGCTGGAAACTGTTATTTAAGGAATTTAGCTTTTGCTATATCTTCAGTCAAGGTCTGGGAAGGTAGGTACAATAGGTGAGTTCCTGTTCTTAATGGTGTTTAGTTTGTTTTGTTGTTATTTTTGTTTTCTTCAGAAATTAGACTTATTTAATAAATGCGTATAGAAGTATATTATATGGGCTTGATTAATCCTGAATTGACATTGTAGTACTATTATTTCCTTGTTGTGGGAAGCACCACACAATTGTGATAGCCAAAAATGTCTCTACATACTAATAGATATCCCACGTGTGATTAGGGAGGATGCTTTTCATTTCCTGAATACCACCGACTTGGAAGAAGGTAAACTATGAAACTGGAAGGGTGGTTCAGTGGTTTATAAGCTTATACTGCTCTTTCAAAAGACCAGAATTCCTGGTACCCAAGTTGAACTAACTCTGTAATTCCAGCTCTAGAACTTATAATGCCCACTTTTGGTTTTTGCAGGGCACTATACATTTTTACACAGACAAATATGCATACTTACAATTAAAAATAAAATCTTTTCTTTAAAAGACATGGTAAACTTGTTTTATATGAATGTTAGTTTATATATTTGACCTGAGATATTTAAAATTCATGCTTGTTTTAATGTCTGTTGCTTGCAGAGGCCATTAGAAGAAGAGGACATTAGGGCCTCTGGGAGTTGAGTTATATATGGTTATGAGCTACCATGTGGGTGCTGATAATTAAACAGGACAGCTCAGCCATCTTTTAAACTCCTAATGTCAGATTATTAAAAGTGTCTATGAAACTAAGTATGGGCTTTCATGATTTGAGGACTTTTTTAAAAAACATCTTGGAGGTGCTCCATACATTTGTTTTATTCGTATGCATGTGTATGTCTGTGTATATGAGTATGTTGCCTTATAAGGCCAGAAGAGAGAGTAGTATCCTCTGGAGCTAGAGTTATGGGTAGTTTTGAGCTATTTGGCATGAGTGTTGGGAATTAAACTGGATCTTCTAAAAGAATAGCAAGTGCTCTTAACCACCAAGGTGTCCCTCCAGCTAATTTTTTTAATGTATTGGTGTGGAGGGAAGATGAGTAAACTGAACACCTGAGAGGAAAACATTTGTTTATATTGATATAAATAATTGTGACAGACTGTGCCAGAGACCAACCCCAATTGATTGTTCTCATCCCCCTCCCCCAGCCCCTTTTACTGACTAGCCTGGATCTCACTATAGACCACACTGGCCTTGAATTTACCATACCCCGCCTCCATCCACCTGATTTGAGACAAGGCCTCTCATCAGGACCTAGGCCATACCAACTAGTTAGATTGACTGGCCAGTGAGCCCCAAGGGATTCAAATCCCCTCTCTCCTAGGACTGAGGCTGTCTGCATTGCATCACTGTGCCTGGTTTGGTATGTGAGTTAAATTTGAGTCAGTGCTTATGTGGCATGAGCTGTCTCATTAGCCCCTATGATTTTTATTTTTTTGTTTTTTTTTTTTTGAGACAGGGTTTCTCTGTATAGCCCTGGAACTCACTCTGTAGACCAGGCTGGCCTCTCGAACTCAGAAATCTGCCTGCCTCTGCCTCCCAAGTGCTGTGATTAAAGGCATGCACCACCACTGCCTGGCAGCCCCTATGATTTTAAACTATTTTCCTTGTTCAGTTTTTTTGTTCATTTACCATGTGCCCTTCATTGTTTATTAAACTTTAAAGGCAAATCATAATGAAAAATTAAGTTATAGAAGTTGTTATAGAGGATTCTTTTCATAGCATGAGGTAGAGTCCCTGGCAACATATATTTTGCATTAGTTGATATTATTACTGTTAGTCCTTAGCCAGGTATGGTGGCCCAGTGCCTTTAATCCCAGCATTCATGAGACAGAGGCCACCCCTGGTCTACAGAATTGAGTTCCAAGAAAGCCAGAACTACACAGAGAAACCCCATCTTAAATCCCCACGTGCAACAAAAGAATCCTTGAGAAGATATTTTACTCCAAGTACCATTTCAAAGTTTAGTCTTGTTGCCAAGATAAAGTCTAGGAAGATACTTTATGGGCATATATAAACTGTCCATTTACAAAGAGTTTTACTTTCTCTAGTGACAGAAACCCAGGCCAAATGTTGGAAATTCACGGAGGACAAAAGAAGACATTGCTTTGCAGACATTAAGTACATCAAATCACCCCATATAAAAGCTGATAGGGGGATTTTTCCCCAACACGGTTTGTCCTGACAGGCTTTATGAGATAAAATTCCAATAAAGTCTATAGCTAGGTTGTTTTCCCCTTATCTAGTTATAACACCTCCACCAGCAACCATTAACAGTTATTACTTCTGAGGAAGGCATGAGTGAGCTTTATTGGTGCCTCTATTCATGATGAAAAGTTGGAGAGCCATCTTGTGAAGGAATTCATAACTGCTGTGTGTTCATGGTTGAGGGGCAGGGTCTTGTCTGGATGGCCGTGTTTCATGATAGTTGTCCCCATCCTCCAGTTCTTGAATTCATTCTGTTCTCTTCTATAATATTCCCTGGGCTTTGGGTGGGAGTTGATAAAGATGTCCCATTTAAGGGTGAGTGCTCACCACTGTCTGCTTTGACCAGATAGGACTTAGTGTATTAATTGTTACCCTGGTTTTTTAGTCAAAACAACAGCTTTTCTGCCCCGGGCAGAGAACTGCAATAATCTGGGCATAAACACATGTACTTAGAATGTAGTTTAGCTACATACTCAAGTAGGTAAATATGTTCCTCCTGTGGGCTCAGGCCCTTCTCAGCCATAGCCTCTTGACCAGGTTTTTATACTACCAGGTGTATATTCCTTCCTATGTTGTGAGCCTCAGATAACCACAAACTGGTTCATCTGGAAAATAGTCTTGCCACCATTAGTTGGCATATTTTGCCTGATGATTGGTATTGTCATGCACATGAGCTCTATAGCAGAGTAATAACATCGATGCATTTTTCTCCTGCAAGGCCTTCATATCATCTGGCAATAACCATTACCCAGAGAGGGAAGGGAAACAGTTTCCAGTTCAGTTCTGTCTTGATTTCTCTTTGTCCTAACCAAAGCTAATCAGGGCAATGGCTATATGTCTGGATTTTATTTGTTTGTTTGTTACAAGGAAGAATAAGGCAACAGGCACGTGTTTGCCATATTGCCCTTGGAAGGGAAACTTACCCAGAGGCCTCTCTATGAGGCTGTTCAAGCTATCACTTCTCTTTGTTTCTTCTCTTACTGTTTTCATTTCATTTTGGGTTTTGTTTTTTGTTTTTTTTTTTTTTGTTTGTTTGTTTTTTTTGCATGTGGCCCTGGCTGTCCTGGAACTTGCTCTGTAGACTAGTCTGGCCTGGAATTCACAAGAGATTTGCCTGCTTCTGTCCCCGGTGTGTTGGGATTAAAGGTGTGTGCCACCACAGCCCAGTAGTGCTTAATTTATACTGGCTGCTGCACTGAACCTGGGGTGAATTGACTTTGGGAGGAGCTATTCTCTTTCCTGCCTTCTTAGGAAAAGGACAAATCAAAAGTAGGATGTTGTTCCATTTGACATCTGCAAATCAAAAGCATACTGTTACACAGTTTCTTAACTGTTTTTGTTGAGTGAGTTGTTTGATAGTAGGAGTGTGGGCATACATATTTTTCTATTAATAATGCTTTAGAGTCAGATGATGGTAGTGCATGCCTTTAATCCCAGCACTCAGGAGGCAGAAGCAGTCGGTCGGATCTCTTGAGTTTGAGGACAGCCTGGTCTACAGAGATGAGTTCCTAGACAGCCATGGCTACACAGAGAAGCCCTGTCTTGAAAGAAAAAAATAATAATAATATAATACTAATACTTTTAGAAACTAAGAAACTTCATAATTTGAACAGCAGAAATTACAAAACTGAATAATCTATTTAAATCTTTTGTATAGGTCACCTTGATAAAAAAAATCCTTTTTATAGTTCATCCTTTTTATGAATTATAACTGGAACTACACATTTCTTTTCTCTTGGCATTTTGGTTTTTCTCTGCCAACTTGTTAGAAAAATCCTGTATTTAAGCTAATTTTTTTTTTTTATTCTGTTCATCTGTTCGTTCATTCAGTACAACCTTTCTGCTGTGAGGACAGAATTCTGGCTCTGTGACAGGCATCTTTTTTGGTGACCCTCCTTCAAGAGCCCTGCTGCCTATAACAGATAGGTAAGCCATGTTCTCGCAAGATTTTTGGGTTTTGGCCAAAAGTGTTTGTGCCATTTCTCAATTCTACATGGAAAAGCCTCTCCACATTTTTGAAAATTTATATTATTAATCTTGCATTTTGGGTTGGAGAGATGGTTGAGCCATTAAGAACATTTGCTGCTCCTCTAGAGACTCAACTTCAAATCCTAATACATGACTCCAACGCCAAGGGATCCGATGCTCTGTTCTGGTCTTCTAGGACACATGCACACACACAAATCTTTCAAAGTTATAGTTTTGAAACTAGCTTTTTTTGGTTTTTCTTTTTTGCCCTTTGAAACTTAGTAAGTTTTTTTCCACATTCATTTTGAAAATAACCCAGTCTCAGGATCTGTTTGGTTAAATAACAAAGGTGTCTATTGAGACTCTTTCACATCTTAAATTTCATTAATTCTTAAGAATTAAGAGGTACACCTTTGTTTATATAGTTTAGGAATTATTGTTTTGTTTTTTTAAGTGTTTGTGCATTTCTTGCTGGCCTTGAATTTATAGCCAACTACCTTAGCCTCCCTAGTGTTAAGGATTATAGTACTCTTGATGGCTTGATACAATGGTGTTTTCCCTTTTCCTCTTTCTTAGATATATAATCTTTATATGTAAATTATACCCTAAGATGATGTTACAGATCAGGAGGTTTGGGTAATTTTTACTAATAAAAGAGTATGTGGCTCAGCAAGATGACTAACAAAATGGCAGATGGCTGGAAGATTTTATCTAGGCTTCAAGTATCACATCCCACTTTAATAATTATATAACAATTAGAAGCACTAGTTGTACGCTCTGTAGTAGAGATTAAGACATTATTAACAGGCTTTAGCCATATGTATCTGATATATTTTAGAGAGAGGGTTGGCCACATATTAGGAAGAGGAAAAAAAGGTGTAATCAAATATAACTTAAGGAATGAAAGAGCCAATACATGTTACTAGTAATGCTTTCTAGACTAGGAAAAGATCTATATTCAGCATATAGCAAATTAGCTGTGATATATACTACTTGGGTTTGTTACTGTAATTTAGTTTTATAGTTTTAGCCCTATCTTAAAGGAACACATTGGCAGGTGGTTTTTATTCCTCCAAAAATTAATACTGGACACATTTCTTAATAGCTGTAAAGTGTTGACTCATTTTTCTACTGCATATCTTCATTTATGATGAGTTAAGGAATTTTGTTTTAATATTTGTTTTTGTTTTGAGTTCATGAGATTGTGTGGAAGCTGTGTTATGAAAATGCATTTTTCTTTCCATCTTGAACTTTCCACTATCTCCTAGTTCATAGAGTACAAGGACCAGGCCCTACAAAAAAAATTGTCACTATAAGCTTGCTTGCTTAGGGACCAGTAGAGCTAAGTAAGGGCAGTCAGAATGTATTCCAGATATATCAGATCTTCTCATAAGCTTGCAGTGTAATATATATAAACAGTCATGGGAATATTGTATAATAAACAGTATGTATGTGTGTATGCATACTTGTACTGCATTTCATATAGTTTATCCTCAATAATTGTGTAGATAATATAGCTAATCAGACCTACAGTGTCTATATGGGATTTTGTACGTAATTTAAAAATGTTATCCTAATAACAGAGATGGAAATGATTGGATAAAGTGTTAAGATCAACAGAATGGGCCATTTTGTTGTTGTTGTAGGCTTTGTTTGGTTGGGTTTTTGTTTTGTGTTTGGTTGTTTTGTTGTTTTGTTTTTGAAACAGGGTTTCTCTGTGTAACTGTCTTGGGTATCTTGGAACTGATTTGTAGACTAAGATGGCCTTGAACTTGCAGAGATCTGTCTGTCTGCCTCTGCCTCCTTAGTGCTGGGATTAAAGGTGTGCACCACCTCAACCTAGCAAATGGGTCCTTTCTTACCTTCATTTTTACAGACCAGAAAAGAGAACTTGAAATGTAAATGATTCGAGAATGCACAGTTAGCAACAAAATTAGCATTTGAAACGAAGTTTGATTGGCAGCTCTCCTTCTTATTCACTGTTGTACTACTGTCTTCTAAGAGGGTGTTGGGATTAATTTGAAGTAATCAAATCGAACCAATCAAATTGGTGATCTTGAGTGATGTTTAAGGTGTGATGGTTAAGCTGGCTTCAGAGTCTTAAGGTTTTCATAAGGACTGAGTTAGTGAAAAATCAAAATGGTGTGATTAACTTGCCCTCTCAGATGGCCCATTGGTTGGTTGGTTGTTTTAACCACGAAATACCAATGTATTTGCCTTAACTTCTGAAACTGTCTGTCACTTCTTTCTCAATACTGAGATGTTTGAGATACTCATCTTTTCCAGAGTTACCTGTAACTACATCGTCGAGTAGGTTAAGTGATTCTTACCATTTGTAGAGCTAAAGACAAGTTCATTGGCTGTTTCACTATGCCCAAGATTGAACCACTTAAGTATGAGCTTGTCAGTTTATTGTTTAGTTTTCAATATTTCCCAAGTCATCATGTCTAAATCAGTGTGTCACAGAAAACTTCACAACTGATTACTGAAAATAGGTGAAACCCAGGATAAACTTATAGGAATGAAGATGTTTGTAAGCCAAGTCATTCTACACCATACATAAAGTGATGAAGTAAGACTACAGCCTCAAATTATGCATAATGAAGGAGTTTCTTGATCACTAAAGGAAGCACTTGGTAGCAATGGTGGATAATACTGTTTCCTGTATGATATAAGGCATCATTAAAAATATTTTCATCGACTGGAGAGATGGCTCAGTGGTTAAGAGCACTGATTGCTCTTCCAGAGGTCCTGAGTTCAATTCTCAGCAACCACATGGTGGCTCACAGCCATGTGTAATCGGATCCAATGCCCTCTTCTGATGTGTCTGAAGACAGCTACAGTGTACTTGCATACATAAAATAAATAATTTTTTTAAAAAGAAGTATTTTCACACAGTTGTACATTTACCCCATAAAAACATAGATAGGTTCCTTTATTGGATAAGTGGGGAAAGTAGGACCTGGAGGTAAACTAAGGCTGGGATTTCAGAATCAGTTACCTCAAGACCCTACACTATGAACTAAGATTTGTCTTACTCTATACTGTTTGTGTGGTATGACTGCACTCTTAGGAAATGTGTTAATCAGCAGCAGGCTAGCTGTCTTTTATTAAAGGTTGTGGAATATTAATCCTTTCTAGACAATGGTGTTAAATATAGAGAAATGTATATGTTTGTCCAGAAGCAAAATTTTCTAAAAATGGCTTCATTTCCTTGCCTATCCTCTTATGAACACGTTTAAACCTTATAAAAACACTAGCTTGTACCAATTAGTAGGTTTAAATACACCTTAGATTGCCCTGGAAATATTTTAATTTCCTAATGTAAAAGGATTGAGTGGCAGTGAAATGTGTTGTTTCTGTTGCTCAGTTTTCACAGCACTGTGGGTAGTATAGCTTAGTTTCTTATACTCACAAATCCAGATTTTTTTAGCTTGGACTGAATAGTGATGATGAATATTTTATTCTAAGTGTATTGCTACAACAGCTGAACCTTTATTCCCCTTAAAGTGCATACTGCAGCTTATATGAACCAGGTGGTCATCTAATTTTTAGAAATTAGTCATGGGAAATTATTAGTCATATTGTCTGAGTCCACCTAGCTTTTGAAATAAATTGATTTAAGGACAGATTTGAACACAGTATTTATGTCCTTTTAAAAGGTCTCAGTCAGGTGAGGTATAACATACCTGCAATTGAGGGCTCTGGTGGCCATGACAAAAAAGATTGTTCAAGGCTGGTCTAGGTATATATTACAGCACTATCTCACAAATAAATAAATAGCCAATTTGATGATGTAACTCCAAAATTGAGAATGTAAAACATTCTGTCTAGCTATTTGTGGTAGTTCCGATGTATGAAGATGATTTGTTCTTTGTGTTTGTTCATTTTTTTGTTTTGTTTTCTCAAGACAGGGTTTCTCTGTGTAGCCCTGGCTATCCTGGAACTCACTCTGTAGACCAGGCTGGCCTTGAATTCAGAAATCTGCCTGCTTCTGCCTCCCAAGTGCTGGGATTACAGGAGTGCACCACCACCGCCCAGCCATGTTTGTTAGTTTTAAGACAAGAATATTCTGTGCAGACCAGGCTGGCCTCAAACTCTGAGATCCTCTGCCTCTAAGTGCCTGACCTTAGGCTTACTTATTATGTGGAATACTTTACTTTGGGAATGTTAATTAAATGATGAATTAACACTTCTTAGTTTCAGAGTGCTTACAAGTTATAATTTGGATACTGTAATTTGTGTAAATGTCCAGCACTTAACTTTTGCTGAATCATCTGTGGATTAGTATTTAAGAACATACGTCCTGGATTCATATCTGTATTTGAATCTTTGCTTGTATTAATGTCATTGTGAACAAGATGACATCGTATCTGTTTCTTCACAAATACACAAATCTTTACTGAAGAACTGCCATATACTAGGTACTCTTTTAGAAGTTAGGGTTTATCAGTGATCACAAGGGAAAAAGTTTATCTTCCTGTTGCTTGGATTCTAGTTGGGGAAGACAGTAGGATATAGTAAATAGTATTTATATTTTGAGTTATCTTTCACCCTCAATTAAATGGAATAATATAGGAAACATATGCTTAGCCGTATCTTGAAATGGCATTAGGGTACAGTTCCTCTCAGCAGTTGATAATTAGTGTTTAGGCTAAGATAGCTGGGTTGCTGCGAGAAAAGAGGGGAGGGATGACGTGACTCATGCTTTGCTTTCCTTTCTAGCAATCACCCAAAAAGACATCTAAAAACGAAAAAGCAAAACAGAAAGCTACTGCTAAAAGTAAAAAGTCTGTGAAGAGTGCTAATGTTAAGAAGGCAGATAGCAGTACCACCAAGAAGAACCAAAACAGTTCCAAAAAAGGTACATTAGAAATGCTGGCAGCAGCTGTCCGCAGCCAGCATGAGCACGTGTGTGCTCCAAGTTTATGTGTGAGACAGTGAACGTCGGGGGGGGGGGGGGCGTGCCAGTGTTTAAAACTAAAAATCTTTCAGTACATTCTTTGTGTGCAACCTTAAGGCAAAAATGCTCTCTTGAAAACTTAAAATTCTTCCATCTTATACCTTCTTATGCAAAACAAAAATTTTCACTTAGTATCCTAACTTTTAGAATCTGAATCTGAAGATAGTTCTGATGATGAGCCCTTAATTAAGAAATTGAAAAAACCACCTACAGATGAAGAGCTAAAGGAAACAGTGAAGAAATTACTGGCTGATGCTAACTTGGAAGAAGTCACAATGAAGCAGATTTGCAAAGAGGTAACTGGGGGTGGGGGTGGCGTGTGTGTGCGTGCACATTCTCTTTTGGCTTAAAAGGTTTGTTTTTTTTAACCTATTTAATTTGAAACTATTAATATATCTTTTTGTGTATTTACATACAGACTGTTGTTTGCACTGTTTACAGGCTCTCTTGTGGATACTGGAACTGCAGAAATCATAAACCAGTCAAACATCTTGAATAAAATCACATTGTTATGCTTTACAGCACAGAAATTCCCCTGGTGTGGAAACTTAGTGACACATTGTTATCTTGTATTGGCTTAAACCGAATCTTATTCTATGCTTTTACTTATTTTTAATTGATTAGACATTCACTGAGCCTTTACTATATAAAGGCTGTGAGTATGTAGGTGTTAGAGGTAAAGCAGAGACATCATTACCTGTCTTTAAATATGCCTGCCATTCAGTGTGGTAGAGAGGCAACTATTCCAGCAAAACCGTGGAAATTGTTAGAACCCTTTGAAGGAATACATCACCACAGAACAGAGGCGTTTCCTACCTGGGAATGGGGGTGGGCAAGGCTTGAAAGGCTATGGAAAAGTATCTGTAATTATTCACTGAGTTACAAAATATTAGAACATCACCTTTCTACAGCAGTGATTCTCAACCTTTCTAATGCTGAAACCCTTTGATATAGTTCCTCATGTTATGGTGACAACCCCCCCCCCCAAAACTGTGTCATGTTAGTGCATACTGTGTAAAGATTACCCATGTATCATTCAAATGCTGATTTCTCTGCCCCCTGTCTGGTTGCAATCTGGACACGGCACTGTAAATCCTAAGATCTTTCTCAATGCTGTGTAAACTTTGCTCCCATTTATTCTCTGATTTGTCAATAAAAGCTGAGCATTGGTAAAAATAGGGCTAGATTTCTGATTCCAGCAAGGGAGTAGGTAGAGCGTGGAGAAGGGAGGATCCGGAAATGAGGTGAGGGATCAGGAGCCACTATGGGAAGACACATGGAGCAGAGAGCACCAGATCAATCTGGTCATGTAAGCATTTCAGAATTTTGGCTGGGAAGTAGCTAGATTAGAGAATTAGAATGATTACTACCTGCTCAGTTATCATGCCATAAAGCTTATTTAATTAAAATACAGTCTCTCTCTTGATTACTTGAGAGCTGGTCAGGTTAGAGAAAAGGCTACTATCACTTTTAAATTTTTCGCAGTACCCAACCATAGTATTTTTGTTACTACTTCATAACTAATTTTGCTACTGTAAAGCACTGAGAATGTCAGGTGAATTTATTGCTTTGAATATAGTATTAAGTCTCATTTGCAGATACTGCAAGTCTGTACTGAGTCAAAGAACACTTAGAATCTACATGCAACTCATGGCAAAATTTACCTTTAATTTGAAGACAGTATTGTGGATTTTTAAATATGCTTTTTTATGTCTCTAGGTATATGAAAATTATCCTGCTTATGATTTAACTGAGAGGAAAGATTTCATTAAAACAACTGTAAAAGAGGTAAGTATTTCCTATTTGATCACTTAGCATAGAAAACAAAAGTTTATCAAATACTGCATTTTTTTGAATAGCCATTATCATTATCATTGAAAAATCACATTTGACATCCCAGAGTTGTTACTAAATATAAATGAGGAAATATATTTAGTTAAGTTTGAGCCTAGAGTAAGATAGTCTACATGGTAGCTTTGTATCTTTGAAATAGTCACTAACTTCAAGCCAAGTCACTCCAACGCACAAGGTCAACAGTAACTACTGTTTCATATTGATACCACTGATTTCTCGTGGTCACTTTAATGTGTTACAAATAAGGTTTTATGATGTAAGCTTATTTGGTGTTGGGTGTGGTAAACTGGTTTTCTTTTTCTTTGCAGCTAATTTCTTGAGGTAGAGGACAGAAGGCTTGCTCTCAGATTTGAAGATCTGATTTATACCAGCAAAGAGAATGTATTCTTTTTTAAGTCTATTGTTGGTAGAACTTGCTGCTGACTTTTGCGTGTTACATATATTTGAGCTTGTTTTAAATTGCATTTTCTTGCAGTTTTCAGTTTAAATCTTGCATGGCAGTAATTGGTCCTTGCTTTTTATAGTTGTACATTTTGGGTTTCTTTTTTATAAGGTCATAGATTTCTGAACTATTCTGAATTTTAGTGAACTTAATGTTAGCTTGCTTAAGACATTACTTTTAATCAAAGCAAAAACTATTATAACCAGCATTTATATGTGCAGACTATTGCAGTATTTAGTATATGAAATATTTTGAATACGCCTTCTGTCAGTGTGAAAACACAGCGGCGGTTGATCATCATAGTAGAGCACAGCTGTTCAGATGACCGAGTTGGAACCTTTTCTGCATGTGTATATATGTCAAGTTGTTGGCATGACAGAAGTGACAGATGTTATTTTTGTATTTTTAAAAACCAATTTGTTGTATATAATTTTTTTTTATTTCTTTTGTGCAAATCAATTTTTTAAACTCTTGTCTTTAAACTTGTAACTAAATGTCAGTGTTCATTCAGGCAGCAATGACAGAACAGAGTTCAGTGGTGATGACACTGAAGGATGTTCAGTTCTGCTTTGCCCTGAAAGTGTCATCAATGTGGTTGTGTTACTTAAAGTGTCATAGAAATTTTATAATGATAAACACATCACAGCTTCAAAAACTGGGAAAGAGTGAGCACACATGGCTTATATGTAAGGGAACTGACAGTAAACTTTTGACTATATAAATATTAGATACAGGAAACCTGGTTACCTTCATAATTATGATTAAAAGTATCAGGTGTGGACAACTAGGTATCTCTGAAAGTATTTATCAAAAACCATACATTAAATTAGTATTAAAGTATTACAGAATCAAGGCTGTTTGATTTTAAATTGTGGTCAATCAAGATTTTAAGGTGATAAGACATGGACTGCCCCTGAGTTTAAATTTTGACTGTCCTAATAACCTGTTTCTGAATTACATAATATGCTGCTTGACCAAGTGACATTTGTTGTACCAACTGAGTGTTTAATCTTCACATCATGGGCTGGAGAGATAATCTTCACATCATAGATCAGATTTGAGCATTAACAGGTATTTTCACATACTTGACTTCAATATGCTTAGAGTGAAATGTAACAAGCAATTAAGTGGGGACTAAATATGTTGGCCTTTCAGTAATTTGTCATAAATCTTTGCAATAAAGAATAAATCAGTTTTAACTGTTGTATATGTAATCTTTGGTTTGTCTCCTTAAGTGTTATTTTTCTCTTAATCTAACTCCTATGACAATAAATGATACACTTTTGACACAGAATTGACCACTTACTATTAAGGAAATAGGGTAGTAAATGCTTATGACCAAAAAACTTAAAGGACCGGAAATGAAGTTAACACAGTAATGCTAATGACCATTTATTAAGGGTATCTGCCAAAGTCTTAAGCAGTTGTACATAACCAATTATTCATGATGTGTAGTTAAAGTATAGTTCTGCTCGTTAACCAAAATCTTAGAGATTGGAAAACATAACTCAAAAGTACCATAGAACAAAATATTAAACTAAGTATGTCACTCAAAATGGGGGAAAATTAAATACTCATTTATACTTGAAATAGCATACGTGAAATAGCATATAAAGCACAAGTGCCTAGAAATTAAATAACTTAGATGGACTGAACCATTTAACATTTTTCATTTATTGCTTCATACATGCTAAAACATTTTAATTACGCTTGAAAGCAGAATACTTCCTTATCAGTACCAATGAGTCTCAACAAATAACCTCTAAGTACAGTGAGTAATGAACTTTAAATATGTAGTCACTGACTTTGTATTGTACTTTGACAGGGGAGAGAGTATGTCTAGACTGTCTAAAGCACACTTGAATGTACATTCTTTGTATAACATCTTTTTTAAGCTAATTTTGAATTTCAGAAATACCTAATATTTCAAAAAGTGGTTGTAAAGTCTTTAAGCTCCCTTTTAAAAGCAGACCAATATAATTCAAACAAGAATTGTTCAAAGACTTTTTAAAACAAAAGTATATTTCTAGTCTATCAACTGAAGTTTCTTGGCAGATTAGGCATCCTAAAGACCCTGAAACCCATGTTTTTATTAAACAATCTTCTTAGTGGAAGAGTAGGTTTTGCCATGTTCAGACTTTTAACATATGGCTTATAATGTGCTATGTGCCAAAATGGTTGAGATTTTGTGTAGTTTTCCAGTGGACCTGCCTATGGGAAACTTAAAACTATGAGACACTGTAAGAGTCAACTTTAAAAATAAAGAGGGGCCTTCAATTCTGACAAGACTTTTGCTAAATTTCAAGTGTGCTACCCCTCAAAAAGGTTTTGTAGTGTGAAAACATCCTGCATCCATTGAGATTGTATGCACACGTATTTACTGTTAAGGGATTGAATCTTGTGTTGCTGATGATTGTGCACAGGTCTGAAATATCAAAATATACTTGAATCTAAGTTTTGAATACCCAATGAAAAGAAATTTATGTAGTATAAAATAGGCTAGAAGCATCATGTCAAAATTCAAATTGCTGTATCAAAAAAGAATTGTAAATTTTAAGGAAAGCCCAAAATTGGAGCTGTGTAGAAATATTAAGGCTCATTGGTAAAGGTACTGATAAATTGTCACAGAAAAACACATGGCTTTCTCTGAGTTTGCTAGTGACTCCTGCTGGATTTCTTGGTTTCACATTATATGAAAAGTAATCTGCCAACTAGAATGTCTAATTTGAGGGGAATCCCAACCAGAACCAAGGTCTCAATGATCTGCTGTGCCACCTTCTGAAACCCACAGGACTTAACACTATTTGGACATATGGAAAAATGCAATTAAACCTAAGTGCCTGGAAGGGATTTGAGGGTCAATGGTTTCAGAAGAGTGAAATGGGTTTACATTTTCCTATCACCACAGAAACATTTCAATTTTACTATACAGAGTCACAGAATCCCCTCTCTTGCAAAACTTAAGTTTAACTTATGTTTCAAACTTCCATTTGGGATACAGAACATTAGGTCCCCGGACAAGTTCTTTTTAACAGGCTGCGATCTTGCTCGCTTCTCGAACACCACTCAAATATGCCCCAGTAACAGTTTGTGGGAAATGCCTGTTTGTTGCCTGTGGAAAGGAAAAAAGGAATCAGATCGTGTATAAAGAATTTAGATGACTTCAAAGGGTTATCCAAAGGTGGACTTTTTCTGGTCCACCTGAAAAAAAGATTTGTGTGTTCATGATAGCCTTTGAGTCTCTGCTTCTTTTTGTTATGCTTGTCAAATTCCCTTCTTTTATAACATGCCAAGAACTGTAGTTAATACATAAATACTGTCTACAATATTGAGAAGGTGAGTAGAGGAGGAAGTAGATCACACAAGCCTCAGAAATGGTGCTTAGAACAGCATGAGAATACCTACCCAAAGAAAGCAAGAAAGGGCTCTAGACTATCGCAGCCTAAAACTGCCATTTCTAAAAGCAAGTGAATGGCAAATGCCTGGTATGCCACTATGCCCTACCTGCACAGCTGGTTCTTTAAGATGTTCTTTTGTAAAAAGTCACTGACAACAAAACCTAACTTTCTGATAAAATAACTTATAATCCCAAATTACAATATATATAGGATGACTGCGGGTATTAGACTTGAAATAGAGCTGCCTTGATGTTGGGAGGGAGGAAGGGAGCTAACCAAAGGCAAACCTATGCTAAGATTCCTCGGGGGATTTCAGCCTTTAGGGCTGAGTAGAGGAAGCATAGCTGCAGAAGAGAAAGATAGTTCCCACAGAGCCTGGGTCCAGCTAACATGCTGCTACCCCTCCCACTGAAAAAGTCCTTCAAAAGCAAAGGAACTACATACACTTGAGCCTCAGACCTCAGTGCAGCTTGGAATAGTGGCACTCCCATGTACCCAACTCTAAGATGGATCCCTAGGATATGTTTTCTGCCCAGCTAGCCTAATCTACTTCGTAAACTCCTGTCTCCAAAAAAAAAAACAAACCATAAGCTCCAGGGGACTGGCACTTGAAGTTGAGCTCTGGCACACACCCCTCAAACATGCCCATCTCCCCAACAAAATTATTAGGTGTCATGCTAAATAAAAAGTAATCTTCATAATTAATGAGCCTTCTCGCACCCAGAAATCTTCAGAAGCAAAGCTACTACAAAAAGTAAAGGTTCCCAAGCAGTGATGTCCTGGAGGAGCTTCTAAAGACTGTTCCAGAGTGTTCGAACCAGCAAGGAAAACATTTTCCAAAAGCCTAAATAACTAACCAGACAAGGGTGAAGTCGGGATGGAATGGCAAAAGCAAAAACCAAGAAAACACTCATTTCAGAATGGAAAGGTTATCAAAACTCTCAGGCAGAACTGAGACAAGAAAAATTTGGAGGACTAAAGATCTGAGGATAAAATGGGAGAAAGTGATCACAAGTAAATTATGGAAAGACTAAGCATTAGATCCTACTGTAATCTCATGTCAGTGAACAGCAGTGCAGACTCCAGGGTTTCAGATTAATAAGCCAGCTAGGAGAGGGCGAACTATGAATTGGAGATGACTGAGGGGTAGGGAAGACAGGCACCAGCTACGAATAAACATTACATTGTACAGTATAGTCCAAAACATAACAACTATGTTGATTCACATCTGTAATCTCTTTCCAGAGTCTGGGGCAGGAGGATTGTTAAAATCCAGCCTGGACTACAGAGACAGGGGGCTGGTTTTATGAGAACATGGATACCAACTAAGTAAAATAGTTGCATTAAAAGAATGGTGCAGAGGGGCTGGGAGATGGCTCTTCCAGAAGTCCCGAGTTCAGTTCTCAGCAACCACAAGGTGGCTCACACCCATCAATAGTGAGATCTGGCCCTCTTCTGGCCTGCAGGTGTAACACAAGCAGAATGCTGTATACATAATCTTTAAAAAAAAAATGGTGCAGAAAGATTAAACGGGCTAGCTACACACTGACATCAAAGCAGGCTGAGTCTAATATTAAATCATACAATGCCAATTTAAATGTCATAATACAGGAAGGTAAGCCTACGAGAAAGATCTGTGCATAGGAAATCTGTCAGTTAAAAATTGTTGCAAGAATATATGGCAGGCTTTCAGAATGGAGAGGGCTTCTGTCATCTATTGACACAATGCCTTTAAACATACCTGATTTGGGTTTTAAGACAGCTAATACCATTTAAATATATACAAATAAAAAATAGAATTGGGTTTGGTGTCAAGATATGTACCTCACCAGCAAAAAAGACAGTTCCTTTTATTTCTTCAGCAATAATGTCATAGGCCTCGCCACTTCCAAAGGTCTTCACAAAACTATATGCCATCTGGATCCATGGCTCTGTGCTCCATCGTGTGACAAAATACTTCGTGGGATCTGGGATCTCCTTATGTGCAAACAAACAAAAATATTTTAAAAGGAACTTGGACAACCATAACTCAGAAACAAAGGTCTTCCTGCTGGCTTCCTGAGTAGCAGTGCGTCCCTGCTACCCATGAAGTCTCCCTTCTCCAGCCACACTTGACCCCTTTCCTTCTGCATCTCACCTGTCAAAGACAACGTTCTGTACAATAAATCACTACCCATGGCTGATTGCCGTTTGGAATTTTCAGAAGTCGTCCACGAGGCCACAATAAACTTAGCCACTAAACTTAATGTTGTCTGTAGGCCTCTGACAAGTTTTAATATGAGAAATACTTCCCTATAAGCAATAGTTCCAAACAACTAAAAATCTGGGTTAAAAACCCAAGCTGATGAGACTGCCTAGTTAGATCCTCTTTTAACAAAGAGTTGGCCAACAGCCAATCTTCCTTGAAACAGATTTAACTTTCAAGTTATTTTGCTTCTATTTCTACTCTTAGTTAGAAGACAGGTCAAGGCTACTTTCAGATCTCCAAAGAATGGAAAATAAGGTACTTTTTTGAGCCTCTTGTAGGAGAGACTTGTATATGTGGTGCACTAGAAACTTTCAGAAACCATTCCTCTTTAAAGGGATGTTTAGTGACTGCCCGCCTGGTCTCTGGAACTCAGAGTACAAGCCAAGTATTCTCTGACGTGTGTGTGTGTGTGTGTGTGTGTGTGTGTGTGTGTGTGTGTGTGTGTGTGTGAGAGAGAGAGAGAGAGAGAGAGAGAGAGAGAGAGAGAGAGAGAGAGAGAGAGAATGCGGGCATATACATAGATGTTTCTT
Source organism: Apodemus sylvaticus (assembly GCF_947179515.1). Taxonomy (NCBI): domain Eukaryota; kingdom Metazoa; phylum Chordata; class Mammalia; order Rodentia; family Muridae; genus Apodemus; species Apodemus sylvaticus. Next base: position 19,842,675 of record NC_067485.1, read on the forward strand.
ATAAAGAATGTTGTAGTCAAAGCTGTTAAAACAGCTTGGGAAAACAGAATTGTAAAAAACACGGCTTTTACAGTTGTGGGAAAGGAAAATAAGAGTAAATGATTCAAGAAGGAAGAGGAAGAGGGAGGAGTAGAAGGTGACAACAGTTATAGCCCCCAAAAGACCCAAGTTCAAGTACTAAGCCATCAGAAGGGGTCTCCGAGACTTGTGTCTTTAATGGGTAACTGAATTACAATGGGGATGGCAGAGTAGGCCTAATTCTGTGACCAGCATCTGTCTTTAGAATGCAAAAGGAAAAGTATTCGAGGATATTAGCATCTACAACAGGAATCCTACAGAGACTGACTCAGGTAGACACCTTGAGTTGGCAGAACTAAGTCTCAGCACCCGTGCTAAGGTAACCATGATACTAAGCTGGGTACTCAGGTGGAGAAAGGGAAACTTGACCCCTTGTGTTTCTTTCTGCAGATGGCTTCCAGCCCCACCTGCTCAGACCACATGCACAATAAGCACTTTCTTGCTTTCAAGGAGGGCGGGTTTTCTCACCTGCTCCTTAAACAGTTCCCGAAGGACGCCCATGCACTGCTGCAGCACCTGCTGGTCATCCATGGTCCTGAGGGCTGCCACTGCCTCCCCTGTGATCACCGACATCAGTACACTCTGCTGCTTTTGCAAGCACCCAGGGAAAAGCACAGACACTTCCTCTAAACGCTCAGTTCCACAGACAAGAGCCTCACTCTCCTAAGCTGATTTCATGACATTCCTCTGTCCTTTATCTTCACTGCCATCCCCAGTCCTCGGCCTGCTCACCACTCACCCTCCCGCGCACTCTAGCGCCCCCTTCTGGAGAGAAGGAAACACTCATGGCAATTTATGAAATTGTGTTTGAGAAGCAACAGAAAGATTGAGAAAAAGCTACAGGAATAATTAAACATTCCCATAGCTTCCACATGAAGCTCCCTTGAGACATTTCCCCAAAGGGAGGAAGAGGAGGAAACAGCGGCCAAGTTCCTGTCTGGTGGCAGCACAGCTGCAGGGCATGTTCCCAGGGCTTTCTGCTCCCAGGGCTTTGCCTCTCTCACACAGCTCCCCCATCAGTCCCCACCCAACCCTCCTGTATGCAGCCTTCTAGCTCAGTAGAAATAACAGTTAAGAAGTTTGGTCCACTCTTGTTGATTTTACCTGAGTGATTCACTTTCAACCTAAAATAAGCTTTCAGGAGCATTGAGTCATTCCCCAGGACAGAACTGGTACTACTGAGAAAGCCAGGCCAGGCCTAGGGCTCCTCCGTAGGAAATGCCCCAGTCAGTCTTCCCTACACACCATGGATCTAACGATCTTCATTTGTTCCTGAGCATGGCACGTAACAGCCACCGCTAGCCTTCAAGAAGGGAATTCAAACCATACCAGAATCTCACCTGGGGATCCATGTCATAGAATACAGCGAAGAGCCCTCGCTGGCTGGCGCTGGGAGGAACATGGCCAAAGAAGTCAGCCCCTTGTACTTTACTGTCCCAAAATCTGTATGGAAACTGCAAGGCAATCTGGAAAGCAAGCAGAGAAATGGCTAAGCACCCTGTCTGCCACGGGCCATCCCTAAATGCAACCTTAGTGTGTCTATTTAGAAACCATTCTTCTGGGTTCAAAACTGCCCGCTCTTCCCACCCAGGTCTCTGAGCCTCTTGCTCACCCACCAGCTACATGCCGCTCAGGAGGCTTTCCAGGATCTATGGCATTGCTAAAGGAGACCATAAAGGCTGGAAAGAAAACCACGGGGCTCCCTGGGCCCAAGGGAGGGAGGAAGGCCATGGAAGTAGAACAAACTAAGAACCGCTTTAGCAAAACAGATTCATTCCCCTGCCAGGCGCGGTGGGCAGGCTGATGATCTCAGCACTCAATAGCAGAGGCAGGAAGATGAGGACTTCAGCTCTACCTAGGCTACAGAGGCTGACCGCAGTCCAGAGTACCCAAGGCTCTATCTGAGGGTTAGAGAACTGATTAGAAGCTCCTAAAAGTCAAAATGCAATTTAGCTGGCCGTTTTTATCCAAATTACATCAGACATTTTTAAAAATAGGACTATACTTTTTCTTGCTATGTCTTTCATTTTTTAATGGACTGAATTGGATATTTGACAACTCACACATGTGTACAGTATTCTGACTCTTGTCACTTTTTTGCAGAGTTACAGGACAGGTTATTATGCATACAAAACTATCAGCAGGTACCGATCTTGGAATTCTGAGGGTAAGGGGAAACTTAGGTCACCTTTTCAATGATGCCTGCGCCCAAGCTATTGATGGCCTTCATCTTCTTCTCTGACAATGGAGGATTAAACTGGATGGCACCTCTCTGTAGCATGGCCAATGGCACAGTGACTAATACCTGTGGGAAACAATGACAGGTAGCACACACAGCAGTAGAAACTACCCACAGTTCCCAGGGGCTCACACCAGCCCTGAGCATCTCGCCCTTCTCTGCTTCCAGTTGTAAAACTGTCCACATGGACTGTGACCTCGGTGTGGGACCACACAGGTTGTTCACTGTACAAGAGTGCCCGGGTACAGGGACGTACCCTCTACACAGGAACGCATATACAGACCCTTCCTGGGGGCTAATGCGAGTGCTGGGTTGTAGGGTAGCGGACCAGCTCTGAAAAGCAGTGCTATGTATGGAAATGCCCAGCCAAGTGTGGTGGTAAACATTTGTGATCCCAGCACTTGGAGATAAACCTGGCAGCCTGGACTGCATAACAAGTTCCAGGTCAACCAGATACAGTGAGATCTTGTCTGTAAAAAATGAAGACAGATAGGGAAGGAGTGCCCGCTATCAGTGCTTGTTCCAAGTCTTTCTCAATACCATCCCTTGTCAATGGCCTATAACCATAGGCCAAGGGTAAAGGAAGTGTCTGCCCTTACTAATCTTAGACTCAAGAGTAATACTTAAAACTAGGAGCTGATGATATGCTCCATGATCACAAGTTATCAGGGTTAGAACTGCAAAACCACACAAGAACTTTTAAAGCAGAAAGTACTTTACTACAAGGGGTTCCCAGTGGTTCTAAAGGTCAAACTGAACACTTTTAAACCTCAGCTAGCCAGGCAACGGTGGCGCATGCCTTTAATCCCTGCACTTGGGAGGCAGAGGCAGGCGGATCTCTGAGTTCAAGGTCAGCCTGGTCTACAGAGTGAGTTCCAGGATAGCCAGGGCTACACAGAGAAACAACTCTGTCTGGAAAAAACAACAACAACAACAACAACAACAACAACAAAAACCAAAAAAACAAAAGCCTCAGCTGGGTGTGGTGGCACAGGCCTATAATACTAGCACTTAGATGGTTATGGACAAACAAGGCTACAAAACAATGACCTATGGGGGTTGGGGGGGAAGTATCCTTAAGGCCACATAATAAAACCAAGCCATCAAGGATAACTGTTGTGCCTCACTACACCTTCTATACATAGCACTGAGAGTAGCAGTAACTACTCCTCCTCCTCCTCCTCCTCCTCCTCCTACTACTACTACTACTACTACTACTACTACTACTACCACCACCACCACCTCCTCCTCCTCCTCCTCCTACTACTACTACCACCACCACCACCACCACCACTACCAGCAGCAGAATCACCCCACATATAGAAAGACTTGCACCAGCAGAGCAGGAGGCCTCGCCTTTGGCTCCCTGGATCTCTGCTATCCCTGCTGCAGCAGAAGCAGGAGCCTTGACCACTGTGTTGTCAGCAGAGGCAACAGTTGTGAGGCAAAGCCAGGCAGGCCACACTTGCCAGATGTGTGTGCAACTGGTCGGATCTCATAAGGAAAACCACAGGCAAGGAGCTCTGTGGGGGAGTGGAAAGGAGGGACTCTGTCTGCCTTGCGGTATCTCAGGACTAGATGACACAGGACGCAGGTGGAATGCAACTCAACTCTAAAACGTTCTATCTATTCTCGTCTTCAAATACTTCATGTGTTTGGTTTAACCACCGATTCCAGAACCAAAGTAAGACCAGAGCTCTTCTGGGAATTATGCCACTGTTTTCTGACGCTCCAAAGTCTCAAGGTATAAAGCGTGTTCTCTCCTAAAGTTTACAACTGTTGACATGTGGTAGCATCCACATGACCACAGCCGCCATTAACAACAGCTGACCCAACTCCAAAGAAAGAGTTAAACCTACGCGTCTTCCTAACAAAGGACAAGCTCTGAGTAAGCCACTAGTCCCGTGGCTAGCCACTCAGCACACCCTGGTGGACAATGAGGACATTCTCTGTAGAAGCAGCTGAGAACAAGTTACAGTCTGTCACAGGCTTCCATCTCCCCAGCTGGGTTGGAAAGCTTTCGCTCACATCTTCCAGATGACATCCAACACAAACTGTGACGAGTGCCAGCCATATAAGATTTGGTTAGTTTGCAGTTATGCCCTGCCCCCCTGGAAGGCCTAACCACAAAGACTCGGGAGTGCCATACATCAGGCCAACGTTAGCAGAGAGTGGCCTGGCAGGGAAAGACAAGTAGCATTTTATCCTAGACCAAGATGTAGGCAAACTGACTTCCCTCAGTCAAATGGTCAGCTGCGTTGTAGTTTTAGAAGGTGGTACTTGAAATGCTAACTTCAGGAAGAGCCTTATGGTAGGAGCTTACATAGAGTGACATCACCACCCAGTGTAGGCGGAGGCTGGAAAACCACGCCCAGCCACATCCAACGGGAGTATAGGCTGCGGGGACCACTGCAAGATCTCCCTGCCAGCTGATAACAACCCCATGCATCTCTAGGCCCTGTCTCCCCATGTGACATGCAATCCTTTGTTGGTGTATTCATATTCAGGACTGGGAAAGGGTATCAGGTAGCAAGGGGAAGAGAGCAAAGCTACTGTGCCAACAGGTGGCAGGGTCCTTCAGAGTCTCTATCATCACCCTAACTCCAGAAACAACCAAGCCTGAACGCAGGGCTGATTAAATCCCTCTGCTCCAAGTAGCTGCCTTTATTTTCCAGTATAGGCTTCACACTGTGATTTCAGGAGCTACACCCGGCACCTTGCACCATCCGCCCAATGCCTGATTACCAAAGTCCACATTGCATCAAAGTGTGTAAGCTGCATGAGGCACAGTTTCAAGATGAAAATTGATTTTGGAAAGGGATCCACGGTTAAAACAAGCAAGCAAACAAGCAAACAAAACAGACTTGAAGTAACAGGTTCCTTCAAAGCACAACCTCACCAAGCTCTTTCAGCCCTAAGAGGGCTGTGCTGTAACATTTCCCAAACTCATTTGACCAAGGCACCTTGGGGAGGAAGAAATGAGGGCGGTACCTAGGTCCCCACACTTGAGCTCCATCTCCAGTCCTGGGAATGTTCTTATCAATTATCAGGAGCAATGTACCACAGGGCCCACTTTAAGGAACACAGGATTCCATCTGCCACATGCTTAGACAGACTATTTCTGATTTATGAGCTACACACAACTACGGGGTAGACCTCCTTCACTAGAAACCACCAAGTAAGTCTCTAGGCAGATGGCCAAGGGCAAAGCTTGATGGGAAAGACTGTCTCCTTGCCCACAGGCCCTCGGCAGTACAGTGCTCCACCACAGGAGGATCCCAGCACCTACCTTCTGTGCAGAGTGCCCCATACCATCTGTCGTGGTAACTTGCACTTCATCTCCAGTATAATCTATACTTTGCACCTGTTCAAGAAAAACGTTTGGAAACAATGTGAGGGTCGGAACCTTCCCAACTCCCACGGCATGTGTACTGTTGAGGTGCTGAGGACTAGAGTGTTGGACTATAGCAAGAGGTTAGAGCTGAACTCAAAGTTTATATACCTATCAGGATAATGGAACATCCTTTATTATAGCACAAAGACAGACGGATCATCTGTACGAACTTAAGATGCTGTAAGCCCCTGGGATGAAGAACTGAAGTATCAGGTTAGGATTGGAGAGGTCCGTGTGCTATTAGCCAACTGTGTCGAGGCTACTCTGGGTATCCGAACCTTAGGCACTACTTAACTGGGTGGGTGCTGTGCTTCCGAGGCTACCATTGCACCCTCAAAGTGTCGGGCGATAGATACTAGCTCACTGTCCAAACAAACACCTATCTCCTAAGAATGACATGCCTGAAGCTACAGCCTCCCCAAACACACCAGAGCCTCCCGCCCACCCGCTCGCCCGCCCGCCCATACGCACTGGAGATTTGAGGCGAATGTCTAGTCCTTCAGCCAGTTTCTCAATGATAGTGGAGTAGCCTGGAGTCAGGAGAGTATGGTCACCAGCAAACTGCGCAAAGAATTCATTGTGATCCCAGGAGCGAGCAGACACCTGGGGAACACCGCGAGGCATTAGGAAGCCATAATGTAAACCCTAAAGCAGCCCCTGAGACACCGAAAGAGGCGTCAGGTGGGAGAGGCCGTCCAAGGCATCAACCAAGGAAGCCCAGCGGACACCACTGTCTAGGGAAGGCGAACTTTGTGCCACACAGACGGTCTAGACAGACACGGCGGCTCACGGATTTTAAAATTCAACACCTGGAAAACTGAGTCACTGCCTTAAATTCCAGACAAGTGTAGGCTACAGAATAAGACTATTTCAAAATAAATAAAAGTAGATAGCACCTGAGGAACAGTTTCTGAGATTGGCCTCTGTCCTACACACACACATGTACACCCACACCCATGACAAGTGGGGGAGGGAGGGTGAAACAGTCTGAGCATAGGCACCACTCCTTGATTTTTTTTTAAAGTTTATTTTATGCATCAGAGACTCTGAGAAAGGCAAAATTTATAAAGATCAAACTGTATTTGATCAGTCCCACAGGAAAACACACCAACTTTTTTTCTCTTCAACAGGTCAGGAGGTCCACAGAGGCCAAGACCCAGCACATCTGGGGAAAGGGTTCCCATTCAAACTGTAATGCAGAGATTGCTGGAGGCAGGGCTGCTCTCCACATCCACACAGCTTCTAGGCAGAGCGTTAGGGTGCTGGATTCACAGCTGCTTAAATGAGCAAGGGAGGTGAGATTGAATTCTACATGACAGAACTGCAAGGCTGCATTATTTGGGTCTCTTGGAGCAGTGTACTAAAAAGCAGTATGGTTCCACTTCCAGGGCCACTGCACAGGATCAGGGCTGAGGCAGGACCGGCAAGGGAGAGACTACTGGCTCCCTTCTCTGATCCAGCCCAGAAGCTCTCCCTCTTGAACTTCAGGACTGAGTATCTACAGGCAGTGTGCTGGTCCACGTGTGTAATCCTGTCACCCGGGAGGCTGACAATGAGGAGCCAGCTTTAAGAACAAATTAAAAGCCACCAGCTACGTGCGGTGTGTGCCTGTGATCCCAGCAACATGGGAGGTGGTGGCAGGAGGAGGTAGAGCCACATAGCAAGTTCAAGGTCAGCCTGGGCTACAAGAACAGGGCCAGCAAGATGGCTCTGTGGGTGGAAGAGCCTGCTGCACAGACAGGACGTGAATTTGATCATCAGAGCTTCATGATTTGAATCATGATTTCATGATTTGATCATCATTAAAGCAGAGAATTAGCTCTAGAAAGCCGCCTGCCAACCAGAATGTATATGTAATGCCATTCAAGCAGTTGTATGTGCACACACAGGGAGAAACTGACAAGAGAAAGACTCAAAATTAAAAAAACAAAACAAAACAAAACAAACTATGGAATTAATAATACTGTGAAACCCTGTTTGTCAACATCTGGGCAACAGAACCTTTCTTCCTTGGCCCCAAACAGTCTAAGTTCCATACTTAAACATACAATATGCACATAGTTAGCAGCATTCTTTTGTGTGTGCACAGATGTGGTGGCCAGAGGTGAACACTAGATACCTCCATTTGCCTCCCTGCCTTAGTTTTGAGACCAGGTCTCTCCCTGAGCCTTGAGCTCACCAGCTGGCTAGGCCGGCTGGTCAGTAACCCTCGAAGATCCTCCTGTCTCTGCATTCTCAGCACCGACATCATGAGCGCACGCCTCCGCCCTCGGCTCACTTTCTCACGGGTACTGGGGATTCGAACTCAGATCCTCGGGCTGGTGCATCAGGACTTTCCTGAACGAGGCAGCTCCGCAGCTGCCCGCCAGAGCGTGTCCGAGCGTGTCCCGCACCCGCCGGCTCACCTGGTGCAGGCTGCTGCCACAGGCATACTCCAGGTTACTCAGGTGGAACTGCAGCACCTGCCCCTCCAGCTCGCTGAACTGGACGCCAGACTCCTTCACGAAAGCTCGGTAGATCTCCTCTATCTTCTCTGCGGTAGGAACGGATCAGAGCACAAAGATCAGCGGAGAAGAAAACTCCCGTCCAGTTCTTGATCCTTCTTTCCCCAACAGAGCCCCAAACTTCCGGTCTCCTCAAGCAACCTCAGGAATAAGTGATACACAATAAACTCCCGATGACACCGGGGAGGCCTCTGCACATGAATACCTACCTCACTGGAAAGAGCTACAGAGTTTTTAAGACACGTTGAGTTCCTGCTTAGCTAGAAGCTGTTTCCCCTGTGCTCACGAAGTGGGAAAGCCTCTCTATACAAGCAGATACAGGACTGCCATTCCCTGTCTGCTCACTGCTCTGGCCTGGGCATTCCTACACTATCTCCCTGCAACTATGGAAGTTTGCTAGGCTGCATTTTCTTCGCTGGATTTCTGCTGGGTCAGCCATCTTCCTCAATACCAGTCATGAATTACTGTTGCAACAGACAATTATGCTCTAAAAGCCAAGCTGGGTGGGCATTGCCCGAGCAGCAAGTACAACCTGCCTGCCCACTGTGAGGCTTGGCCACACAGCTCCTGATCCTTTCAGGGTAAATTCTATCCCTCCTGGACAGCTGTGGGGCCTAAGTACACCCTCCAGTGCCTGGCCCTCCGTGCCTTACAATCTAGTTAGCCGACAGCTGCCTCAGCCTCCTCAGCACTGGATTACAGGAGCGTGCCTCCATTATAGGTTGGCTTTCATCTTTGTCTTGCAGACCGGGTAATCTTTTCTACTCTCAACCTCAGCACTTATCTATCCCATCACTATAGACTTCCTGTGACATTGTTCTGATTGTCTTTTTTTTTTTAAAAGATTTATTTATTATATGTAAGTACACTGTAGCTGTCTTCAGACAGCTACAGAAGAGGGTATCAGATCTCATTATGGATGGTTGTGAGCCACCATGTGGTTGCTGGGATTTGAACTTATGACCTTTGGAAGAGCAGTCGGTGCTCTTAACTGCTGAGCCTTCTCTTTAGCCCTGTTCTGATTGTCTTAACTAGACAGTCATGGGGTGGGGTGCATAGTAGGCATCTGAGAGCTCTCTGGCTTATGCCTAATTCCAAGCATCTCGGGACAGGTGGCTCCTGTTTAGTGACGACAGCCCCCACAGACGTCACAGACTCCAGGTTTCTATGGCATGCAGTGTACCTGTCTGACTAGGCACACTACTGAGCATCTGATCTGTTTGTTTTCAGAGCTGAAAAATGGGCTCAATGCCTCGAAGCAGGGTAGACAAGTGATCTCCAAAGCTCCAGCCTGAGCCCTGGGTTTCTGACACAAGGTATGTATTTATTAATACTATGTAGCTCGGGGGAAGGTCAAGGGGGTTGTGGAGGGCTAGAATTTCACATCCTAACTCAGCCTCAACACCTTTAAGACTAGCTCAACTTTTCTTTCTTTGCCATCTTCATCTGAATTCTCACTAAAACATTCTAATTTTTACACTAATTTGTAATGTTGAGATCCCCAGGGATCCTGGGTTTGCACCAGGTTTCTGCCTTGGAGTCTTGAGCTCCCATTCCTGCTGACAGCAGTTCTTCATTCCTGTTGTCACTGTGTGACAAGGAGACTCGCCATTGTTATAGCCTGGCATGAAAGGAAGCACAGGTAGACTGACTCAGAGGAGCTTCAACCTAATTTCTGTGTAAGTAACATTTTAAAACTTTAGTGTGTATTCCTTCTGAAATGACCTCTGACCCCAAAGCATATACACACATACACACATACACACATACACATACACACACACACACACACACACATTCTCCATGTACTGAGATTGTACATACTGACACGCTGATAAGGAGAATACAACCGTAACTTCATCAGACATATGCATACATTAGCAATACTTTTCAAATAAGTTAAGCTTAAACAATTACTTATAAATTATTCTTGGGCCTCCTTTAACTTTTTAAAAGGCCGAGAGAAAAACCTGCATCAGCAAGTGAGTAGCTAAGAAAAAAACAAAGAGAACCCAGCCAGTGCCCGTTACATAGGTATAAACACCAAGAAGAGAGAGAGCTAGGGCTGATGACACTCACTTTAAATCCCCAACACTATGGGGGCTGAGGCAGGAGGATTCCAAGTTCAAGGCTAGCCTGGACTACATAGCGAGTCTCTATCTCAAAAGAAAAGAAGTAAAATTTGGAGAATTCTCAAGTCAGCCTAACAATTTCAATTCCAAGAGGTTGATCAATTTGTCTGGACGCCACACATTTCAGTGGACCTGCTGCCTGGAGGGGACTTCTGGGAATTCTGTCATGCTCTGCCTGCCAAGGATGATCAGACTGTGGGTGGGTCTCTCAGAGGTGTCAGAAAAGGAAGGACTGTGTCTGTGTGTATGTTAATTTTAATTGTCAACTTGACACAAAGTAGCATTTCCTGGGACTGGATGTGACTCAGTGAGACTGCAGCCATCAGGGTGCTCTGTGAGGAATGTCTCAGTTGCCTTGATGTGGGAAGGCAAAGCCTGAAAGGGGGCAACGCCATCACTGGGCTTTGGTCCCCGGAGTGTTATAACAGTAGGGAGAGCAAGGTGAGCAGGTGGCACGAGGTCATTTGCACCTGACTGTGGATGTGATATGACTTTCCTCTTGTGATGGACTGTGTGTGACCTAAGCCCTTCCTCCCTCCCTCCCTCCCTTCCTCCCTTCCTTCTTCCCTCCCTCCTTCCCTCCCTCCCTCCCTCCCTCCCTCCCTCCCTCCCTCCCTCCCTTCCTTCCTTCCTTCCTTTCTTTTTTTTTTTTTTGTTTTTTGGAGTTTTGGATTTTTGGATTTTTTTTTTTTCAAGACAAGAGTTTCTCTGTGTAGCCCTGGCTGTCCTGGAACTCACTCTGTAGACCAGGCTGGCCTCGAACTCAGAAATCCACCTGTCTCTGCCTCCCAGCATGCTGGGATTACAGGCATGTGCCACCACCGCCCTGGCAACAGCCCTTTCTTTCCTAAGCTGCTTTTCTCAAAGAATACTGCAGCAACAGCCTGAAACTTTAAACACCCACTACTGAAATGAGGTACATTATTAACTGAAGAACTAAGAACACATGTCAAAATACATGGGTAAAGAAATTAGCATATTAGTTCAAACATTCCCACTTCAAAAAATACCAGGCCTCCAAGAACTACAAATGAAAACTGCAGCTCACAAAATGTCAGGGTAAACAGAGATGTAAGAAGCAGCAAAGAGAGTCCCAGCCGGTGCCTTCACGGAAATAGGTCACCGTAAGAAGTTAAGTGTATCCATGTACCACAGTCAAAGTTCTGATTTTATATGATTATTTTAATATACATTAAGCACTTTTTAAAAATTACACTAAAAAAACTTAACCTATTAAAACCGAAGCCAAAGAAAGGAAAGAAATCCTGATATCCAGAGACCTTCAGAAAGTATATATGGACTAATAACCATATATATTCAAGGAGGGCTTACCATAGGTTTTCATAAAGTAAGTTTCTCTGGGAGATTGAAAAGTAAATGTTTGGATAATTTAGTTAAACAATGTGCCCACTCAAAGTTACGTTCGTGTGTGTGTGTGTGTGTGTGTGTGTGTGTGTGTGTGTGTGTGCGCGCATACAAGCCCAGTGCAGCACATACAAGCATGCACAGGCCAGCAGCAATGGACCCCAGGAAGATACTGCCCACCTCTGAGAAGATCTGCAGAGTTCAGCCAAAGGGATGCATGTGGGGCCCACTCTCCTGCAGACACTAGGAGGAAGCCATCACGCCACCGTACTCCTCATACCTCCTAAAGGGACATCGTGGAGCAGAGTCTTATCCTTCCTCCACTCAGAGACAACATCCAAGAGAGCATTAAAATGAAAATCCATGCGCTTGTCAATAGTGGGGTCAGTTATCCGTCCACCTTCCTGAATTAAGTCACATCTCTCTCCCAACTTATGCATGCTGATGCCAAGCTTCAAAATAACAAGAAGAACAGGGTGAAAAGTCTTTCCTGGAAAAAAATACCTACAACTTCTAAGCTGAAGTTAGACAGCGCTCTCATGATGACTCGAATAACTCAAAACCAAGGCTTGGTATGCCTGCGGGTGGGGGTGGGGGTGGGGGGGTGACAGCCAAGCGAAGCAGTAGAAAATCACAGGTGACAACAGCTTCCAGCCAATACACTCTTATCTTAGATTGCCAGCTCATGCTTCCAGTGCTGTGGGCTGCCTGCCCTTCCTGGACATTCTGTCTCTACGTCAGATCTTCACGCAAATGAACATACACACTCAGAAGCAGAAACTTCCAGGAGGGAAAAATCACCTTTGACCTACCAGGTTGGCAAGATAACAAGACAGGATGCTGGGAGCTTTCAGAGAAATACCATACTTTAAAAGTATTATTTATGCCCCAAGTGTCACATGTACATTATTATCTTGTGTAATATTTGGGGTGTACATGCACTAAGGAAATTACTAGTTTAAAGACAACCTTACCTCAGATTCCTCTATCTTTACCTGCTATATCTAGCAACCCTGGGATTGACTGTGAACCAACTAAGTAGCCTGCAAATCACCCACAAATAAAAACTAAAGATCTTGGGGAGATCTTTTTACTTTGCAAGAGGGTATGAAGGAAGTTATGTCTACTGTCCACTCTGGAAGCATAATATACCCCCACCCTTCCCTAAAACTCAGGACCTCACACATGCTAGGCAGTGCTTTACCACAGGGCCACACCCCTGCTTGATATTAACACTCTATGCAAAGAGAGACAAGTTTTACTTTCCTTGTCTACAATACAAGGTTTCAGGACACTCACTTGCTCACACATTAGTGCTACTGGGTTATTAATACAGCCATTGACAATCTGGGGTCCTCTTCCTACTACCACGCCTGTAAAGGATTTGTCATCCCATACTCGACCTCCAATCCGGTCTTTGGCTTCCAGGATAGTCACCTAAAAAGGTAATTGGGGAATGTAAGCAGAACATCACACCAAATGCGGAATTACGAAAATGTAGAAAGGCAGTGTTAATCAGCTCCTTGCTTAGACACTGTAACATATTTCTCCAGAACCAACTCTAAGAGGGAGGAGCCCAGGTATACCCTCAAACCAGCCTAGGCTCTAGCAACAAGTAGGTGGGTGGTCTGCAGGATGGCTACCGCCCACCACGGCTCTCAAACCAGCTAAGATTCAGCGCATGCCTGTAATATCCCAGCACTCTGGGGGTTGAGGCAGGAGGACTGCCATGAGTTTGAAGCTACCATTGCCTACATAGAGTGTTCTAGACCAGCCTGGACTACAAAGTAAGACCCAGGCCCTATCTCAAATAGATAATAAAAAAAAAAATTGGATGAATGAGTGCATTCATCACTGAAAACATTAAGTAAACACCATGTGACCACTGTGAATTAAAGCCAGGTGCTCCACTGACTCCCCAGCCCCTGCACAAGTTGTCTGTGTCAAACACACTTATGTGTGTATATATGTGTGAACAGGTGCACTTGACCTTATTCTCTGAGGTAGGCTATCTCTCACTGAACCTGGAGCTCTTCACCTAAACTGGCTGGCTAGCATTCTCCTAGCATGCTGGGATTATAGACACATGCTGCCACATCTAGCTTGTGTGTGAGTGCAGGAAATCTGAACTCAAGTCTTCATGGTTGCACATAAACAATTTATACATGAAGCCCCTTCCCAAGTCCCTAGAAATCACATCAATATCCAGTGTAACTCATGGATGGTGGTTGTAAACCTAGCACTCAGGAGATTGAGGCAGAAGATCAAATGTGAGGCCATTTTGGATTATATGGGAATTCCATTTCGAATGAATAAAATAAGAACCTTGTTCAGGAGCTTAATTTTCCATGAAATATCTATTGCTAGAACCTTTTCAAGTATGTATGTATGACTAACAAAGTTGGCTGGATCCAGAGTGGCACCCTCATCTTCAAGTTTCTAATGCCAATGAGACGCAGAACTGCTGCTGGGTGCAGGCAAGGTCTGGGACCCCAGGATTCCAAGTGCCCTGGGTTGTGGTAGGAGCAGCGTGCACGTTCCTTCCTGCAGTATCAGTAAGGAGCTCTGGATCCCCAGGAGCACACCCTGAATGTTCTATCCCATGCTTAGCTTACTCAGAGAGCTCTACCGTCTAACCTGAGATGGGGATGGCCGGGTCTCCTAGGCTAGCTTGCTTATGTGAGAGAGACCTCTGGAGGTATTCTCCACCTCTCCACCCTCTGTCTCAGAAGTTAACAGTGAGCCGCTTGTTTCTATGGGCTGAACATTAAAGGCAGCCTCCCCAGACTTTGAAGATTAATAGCCGTCCCTGTAATATAATCTTTTAACTTTCCCAAGTAAAGAGCAAATGAGAGGCATTGACCCTAACATCTAATGCTGCAATAACACACTTGCTGTCGCTCCCAGAAGGGATTTCCTCCCACAAGCAATTCCACTAACCCCATTGACTTTCCTGCTTTGCCAAGGGTTTAATGTGACTCACAACTTGAGTCCTCCATCAACCCAGGAGAAAAAAGTCTTTTAGGCATAGCTATTGAACACTTCTAACAACCTGAAACATGACTTTGTATCCTTACTGCCAAGAAGGTACAGTTTAAATCCTTTAGGCCAGACAGCAAAAAGTCAAAGAACTGAACCTTAAGTTGTATTTAACCTGCCTCTGCCAACATTCAGGACACAGAGGCTAAGGCAGGTGGATCTCTGAGTTTGAGACCAGTTCGGTCTATAAAGGGAATTCTAGGACAGCCAAGGATTCAGAGAGACACCCTGACTTAAAAATTAAAAACAAACAAAAAAAAACAAACAAAACTGTATTTAACTTTGCCTTCAGTGAAAAGTCCTTACAAAGTTTTAAACAGAAGAAATGGGCCCAACTTTGGCAAATCAGAGAAAGCTATGGGGAAGTCTCCTGATTTGATAAAAATTAAGGTACCAAATTCTGAGACAGTGTCTCACTCACTGAATGGTCCTGACTGGCCTAAACCAAGCTGGCCTGCAACCCAAGATCTGCCTGCCTGTCTCTTTGGTGCTAGGATTAAAAGTGTGCACCACCACACCCACCTGAACCATCCTCCCTACCTGCTATCAGTCTATCCTGGCTAGCTGTGAGTTGGGCATTTTCCAGCAATTGGCATATTGTTCTGTCTTCCTTAGGAGAAGCCACATCTACAGAGCTAAGAAGCCAGAATTCTAGCTCAGCCAAGATTCCCTTCAATCCATCCTGCTTTCAGAAGCTGTGGCTTTTATTTTGTGGAATAAGATGCCAAGGATGACTGGTTGGCACAAGGATATCTAAGGCCAGTGCAGAGTACCCATCTAGCATTAACAGAAGCATGGGGTTCCAATACTCAGTACTAGGAGTTTAAAAAAGGGGGGAGGGTGCTACTTGGGTATTTAAAAAACTTCTCCAAGAGACAGTGAATCTCTGTGCTTTCATTTGTTGTTGTAAATTATCCGGTCCCCTCCAAGAACTTCGGTGGATTCAGATTAGAATATCAGAGTTCCTTCCTACAGGAAGTCAACTGCCCAAAGCTCTACCTGCTCTGACTGACTCAATGCCAACGTCAAAACTTCCTTAAAACCTACTGTAAAACAATGTAGGCTGCTGAGGTCACAAGTCTTTAACTGTCAGCACGTGACAGGCAGAGGCATGTGGCTTCAGTGAGTTCTTGGCTAGCCTAGGCTATGTACTGAGACCCTGTTTCAAAAGAAAACCAATATATTATTCTTCACTAAATTTAGGAACTAAGTCTTAGAAAATTTGGAACAAAGGAGCAGTGAACCATCTTTCCCCACCTCCCAGCCCCCCAGAGTCTTACCTTCATCCCAAAGTTATGTAGTTGCCTAGCAGCTGCTAAGCCTGCTGGACCAGCCCCAACAACCAGAACAGATTTCTTCAAAAAGAAACAAAATACCAGTTAGAACAGTGTGACGGAAATGCTGTTACAGTTGCTCTGGAAGGTTCTAACTGCCAAGCACTGTTAATCTAGCTGTATTTCTCTGGTGTCACTGGGTCTTGTTTTCCCACAGTATGTGAGGGTGCCAGTCAGAAATAACCTCTTTTTTTCTTTCAGCCTGAAGAGACTGTGCTCCCAAGTCTCCTCCTGGGAGAAAGTCTTCACAAGTCCTGCTCTATGCCTAATGGTTTATGTGGTTTCTGGCACCACCACAGCAACACACTAGTCTCTCATCACAACCAAAGGCGGAGTCACTGCGCAGCCAGTTGCTTACATTATGGTAGTGTTTAGGAAGAAGATGCTCGCCGGCTCCCACGGTGAGCACTCCCGTGTTGATGAGGCCTTTCCTTGTCATGAAGTAGAGAATCCTTTCCACTTCCTGAACACACCTGATGCGGACAAGGCCCCGGACAATGATGTGGGGAATGCACTTCTGAGGGGTGAGTGCTTCCTGTGTTTACAGCAAAACCAAAACCAACAGCAACAAAGTAATCCAATTAAAAAACAAACAAAAAACTAGAGCTAAAAGTTTATTTTTACCTTTTGATTTTGTTTTTCTATTGAATATTTTTATTTACATTTCAAATGTTATCCCCTTTCCCAGTCCCTTCCCCACCTCCAAACCCATTATCCCATCCTCCCTCCTCCTGCTTCTATGAGGGTGTTCCCCTATCCATCCATCCACTCCCATCCCCACCCTGGCATTCCCCTACTCTGGGGCATCAAGCCTTCACAGGACTAAGGGACTCTCCTCCTGTTGATGCCAGACAAGGCTACATATGCAGCTGGAGCCATGGGTCCCTCCATGTGTACTCTTTGGTTGGTGGTTTAGTCCCTGGGAGCTCTGGGGGAACAATTGGTTGATATTGTTCTTCCTATGGGATTGCAAACCCCTTCAGCTCCTTCAGTCCTTTCTTTAACTCCATTGGGGACCCCATGCTCAGTCCAATGGCTGCATTTTGTTGTTAATACAGGGTCTCACTTTGTAACTCTAGCTCACCTAGAGCTCCTTAGGCAGAACAACTGGCCTTGAACTCACATAGATGCACCAGCCTCTGGCCTCTGCCTCATGAGTGCCTCATGGCTGACTAGGTTGCTAGTCAGTCACTGGCGCCCTGACTCTCTGCTGCTTATTCTCACTTACTTTGCAGTTTGTGTACCACAGAGCGAGGATGAGGTTTCTCAAGGCCAGGTACATGGTGGGGTCTCGAGAATACTCTGGAAACTCGTAGAGCTCATCCAGTTCCATCACGTCTGGCCTCACACACAGAGCCTTGCCGCACTCGTTAGGCTGGTAGAACGGCTGGAAGTACCGGTTCATGCCGAGAACTGACAAGACAGGCAAGCAGCTCTGCAAGCTGGGACTTCCAAAGTATGTGCACGTGCCCGTGCACACACACGCGCGCGCGTACACACACACACACACACACACACACACACACACACACACAGCTGGTAAGATAGCTCAGTGAGTAAAGATTCTTGCCACCAAGCCTGATGACCTCAGTTCAACCTCTAGGAACACATGGAAGGAAAAAACCAACTTTTCTCAAACTGATCTCTGACCTCCCATATGTGCTATGGTACAGACATATAAATGTAACTTTAAAAATTAAAAAGAAAAAAAAATCCTTTGGCACTCTGATTGCAAAATGAAATGGTCCCAAAGCCTCATGTCCCATGATGCGCTACATTGCAACACTCAGCCTATGGTAACATTCTAAACACCAGTGCTACATTCCAACACTCAGCCTATGGTAACATTCTAGACACCAGTGCTACATTCCAACACTCAGCCTCTGATAGCATTCTAGACATCAGTGCTACATTCCAACACTCAGCCTATGGTAACATTCTAGACACCAGAGATACATCCCAGGACTCAGCCTATGGTAACATTCTAAACACCAGTGCTACATTCCAACACTCAGCCTATGGTAACATTCTAAACACCAGTGCTACATTCCAACACTCAGCCTATGGTAACATTCTAGACACCAGTGCTACATTCCAACACTCAGCCTATGGTAACATTCTAAACACCAGTGCTACATTCCAACACTCAGCCTATGGTAACATTCTAGACACCAGTGCTACATTCCAACACTCAGCCTCTGATAGCATTCTAGACATCAGTGCTACATTCCAACACTCAGCCTATGGTAACATTCTAGACACCAGTGATACATCCCAGGACTCAGCCTATGGTAACATTCTAAACACCAGTGCTACATTCCAACACTCAGCCTATGGTAACATTCTAAACACCAGTGCTACATTCCAACACTCAGCCTATGGTAACATTCTAGACACCAGTGCTACATTCCAACACTCAGCCTATGGTAACATTCTAAACACCAGTGCTACATTCCAACACTCAGCCTATGGTAACATTCTAGACACCAGTGATACATTCCAACACTCAGCCTATGGTAACATTCTAGACACCAGTGATACATCCCAGGACTCAGCCTATGGTAACATTCTAGACACCAGTGCTACATCCCAGGACTCAGCCTATGATAACATTCTAGACACCAGTGATACATTCCAACACTCAGCCTATAGTAACATTCTAGACACTAGTTTTCTCATACCTGAACAAATTCTATAAACCTACTTCTTAATTCTAATTCTTCAAACCTACTTCTTAAGTTAAAAAAAATTTTTTTACAGTATTCTAAATGTTTTTCCATGTATTAAATAGCTTATATTTATATTTGGTTTTATGTTACATAATGTTTTACATATATATGAAAAAGATATACATGTACACACACATGCACACATATAATAGCAATATTAAATTCAGTATTATCAGCTAAATCCTTATTATGGGGCCTTGATAGAAAAACCTAGTGTGATTTGTTCATGTACAGAAGATGAGGGGTTGCTAGGATTCCTTTGAAACCAATAACATATTCTGCCCTGACATGGAATTCTGAATCTTTTAGAGTGGGTCTCCACTGCTGTCATTAGAGACAGAAACATGAAGAATAAAAATGGTGACCATACAGTCTAAACTTCATTCTGTAAAGTCAGTCCATGAAATCAGTAAGAGGCATAGCTGTCCGACTTTGAAATAAACACTCATTAAAGCCTATATGTAATTCACAGTTAGGCCCTAAAGGCTCTCCAAGGCCTGTCTACACTGTCTACTAATGGTGTGGTAAATCTGCAGGCAAGGCTATACCCCCTCAGAGACCTAGTTCTGTGACTCCCTACCCACACAAGTCTCTCAGCCACACATCCCAAGTCCCTTACTTAAATGGTGCAGAGTTTACACAGGTCCACAGTTGTCGGTAGACAACTCAACACCTAAGACAACATAGATACTATGGAGATAGCTGCTAGTGATCAGATATCCTCTCTTCTGACCATCACACAAAGCCTGCAATAAGGCATCTGCATATAATGAATACAGGTGGGACTTCTTCCCACATAGCTCTCTACCCAGGTTGGCTGAATCTGTAGATGAAGGTCTATGTGTGAGGGCCAACTGCATAACCAAATGTATTCAACAGTGAGTGCTTTATACCATGTCACATACACTGAAACAGTCTTCTGCAGTTCGCTTAACCCTAAATTTCCAAGTCGGGGGTAAGGGACGGAAGGAAAAGGGTCCCAGAACATCTCTCACCAAGTGAAGAGGGGGCAGCCTTGGAGGGCTCCATCTCCCTTGGGCTGGCACTGCCGGTGGCGGTGGGAGTGGCTGTGACGGTGGCTCGATGTGTGCTGGTGCAGGAGGGGCTCATGCCAACGCAGTCAGGGTAGTAGGCAGAGAGCAGCGGGGCCGCCACGCTGTCCTTCAGCAATGGAGGCTGGATGAGCATGGAGTACCACCAGTGGTTGGAAACTTCCAGCACTCTCTGTGATGGATCAGTGGGAGGAAGAGGGGAAATGTACATGCTGATGGTACTTACTTGGCTCCATCCACAGTTCTCCTGTACCCCCACAGCTCTCCTGCCCCCCCCCCACATCCACACACAACAAGTCTCAGTTTCATACAAAAAAATCAAACAAAAACAGCTGAGGACACCCAGAGACAAGCTTTCTTGGGCAAAATTCTTCCCAAATGCAGAAAGTCTCCCTCCTGAGCCAGAAAACCCCAAATGACACCAGGATAACATGCTGCCTCCCCAATACCCCAGGTCTGCCTCCACCCACCCCCTGCTGGGTTAGTTATATTTTAAACATCAACCTTCTGAAACATAGAAAGACTTAAGGGAAGTTTCAAATGAGGAATTGTCAAGATCAGGTCAGGGTCAGTGGGTGACTGTCTGGACGGCTAATTGACCCAGCCTGCTATAAGTGGCACCTTCCCTAGGCTAATCGCTGAGCTGCGTGTGAAGAAAATGATCCGGGAAAACAAAAGCAGAAGCAAGCAAGCCCTTCTGCTTGGTCTTGACTACAGTGAGGATATAGCTAGCTGCTGGAGCTCCTGCTTTGATTCCCCTCCGTGATGGACCGGAAGCCAAATAAACTTTCCCCTACATGTTTTGTCTGGATATTTTATCACCGCAGCAGAAATAGAGCATTCGCTCAGCTCCAAACGATTCAGCTATTTGCATCCAGAGTCTGCCATCTTAAAAATAATGATTCCACCATTCTATTTCCTGGGTCACACAGCTCAGAAGGAAACTGGACAAACCCTGACCCTTGCTATGAGCCTCTAGCTCTCTGTGCTAGAAGCATACCTGAAGGGGTGCTCCAAACTAGTCCCCACTTGCTGTAAGTGAAACAAAAGCAACTGTCAGCCCTTGCCAGCTGCCGGCCGCCCAGTCGTGGAGGCCTGTCTCAGACTGTGTGCAAAGCTTCCCTATCTGCGGAATATAGCTCAGTGGTAGAGTGCTCACTTAGCATGCCCAAGGCCAGGGCTCATTCGCCAGCAGCCTGACAGCAAAGCAACTCAAGTCCTTTCACTTCATGAATACAGCCTCTGTGTTAAAGTCAAGGATCTTCTGAGTCTAAAACACCCTTAGTATTAGAGCTGATGCAGAAGGTATTCTAACTGCACATAAGCTATCTTTCCTTCTTTCTATAAACACATCCTGTTTACCCCAAATCCAGAATCTACCTGGTCCATAAGGGAACGAAACTTAATAAAAACAAAACTACTCCTTCCAAGGGGAGAATGGATTCAAGGTGGATCTAATAAATGTCCCTTCGACCTTTGTGTGAACCTGCCACGGTCCTTGAACTGGAGACACTGGGAACAAGCTCCAAGTGCCAATTCTGAATCACTGAAAATCAGAAGGTCTTGGGAATTTAGGGAACTTAGAATATTCAAAATCAGTTTAAACCAGATGTGGTTACATGGTAAGTGGAGCCAGAAACAGCTAGATTGTGCCAGGGCATGGGCAGCTGGACCCACTTCTGTATCTGAGCAGGGACAGGGCAGAGCGGCTACCTTTTTGGTCAGAAAGTACCAGAACCCTTTCCTGCTGCTGAGTTCAGGCCAAGGCATTCAAGCCATGGCTACCCTGCTCTTTGTCTCATAAGGACTGAGTGGGGGAAGGTCACAGCCATCACCAATAAACAAGTGTATAAAGTCTGAGTCCCGCAGCAAGGTAGGAGCGGTATCTTCCCTCATGTGCCCATCAGTGTAAAGCAATGTAGCCTCACATCCTTTTAACTGTGAGGGGTAATGCATCTACAGCAGCAGCGGTAGCAGTAGCAGCAGCAGCAGCAGCAGCAGAAGCAGAAGCAGCAGCAGCACCAGCACCACCACCAGCACCACCACCACCACCAGCACCACCACCACTGTCTATTACTATGGGCATTTTCACAATGCAGTCACCATGTTCGGGTCAGAAGGCTTTGATGTATAGCCAAATAGATGCTAGTCATTTACGTAGTGAGCTTATCCTTAAAGGACCAGTTATCTCTGATCCAGAACACAAATACTCACCAGATCCTCGGGGAACGAACAATGATCGGGGGTGTCAGGCTGCAAAAGAAAACCAGGTCTGAATTAAGTATTTTCAAAACAAAGTCTTAGGTGTCCATTTTCTTTCAGTAGGATACCTCCCCCCCACCACACCCCACCTTTTTTTTTTTTTTTAAAACCTATTTAACTGGCAAGAAAAATGTAGGACATGTCACCAGAATGAGAGTGTGGGAAGATTGGTACTTTTATTAAGATGCTCCCCCATGAAAACAAGGGGCTGTACAGTGGCAGAGAGGGCTGTGACAAGGTGCACACGTCTGGAGGACACAGAGGCCTGGCACTGTCTTGCGGAACTAAAGCTGTGTCTCAGATAAACATACCCAGTGATCTTCGCCTTGGAGTACTTCCTAGAGTCTCTAATTCGCGCTAACCAATGAACCACAAGGAAGGTCAAAGGCCGGGGACACAGTTCATGCAAGAGCCTGCCTACTATGCAAGAGGCCCTGGGGTTAACCCCTAGCACTGCACCAAAGAGGGCGCAAAAAAAGGAAAAGCGTTCAAGCCAAGGACAGCGGCATACCCCTGCAATCTCAGTACTTTGGGGGCTGAGGCAGGAGGATGGACAAGTACAAAGTATGAACCTACAGTCTACAGTGAGCTCAGAGCAATCCTGGATGATTCAGACTCCAAAGGCAGCTTGAGCTACACAGCAAAACCCAGTCTCAAAGGACAGAAAATGCAGATGAAGCAACACAACTCGGTGTGTATGTTTCTGAAGTTCAAGGAAGTTTTGTTTGTGAGAGAACAAAGTTATATACAAGCCAACGGAATAGGTAAGTCCACATGTGCCTGGACAAACAATTACCCAGCAGTGAAAGAACACATGACAACTACATGCCACAGCACAGGTGGAACTTACCAACAGTTCTGAAATATCACACTACATGATTCCGGTTATATGAGGGTCAAAAAGGAAAACAAAAAATAAGCAAAGGCAAATCCATAATACTGTAAGCTGGAAAAGAAGGCAGGCAGTTTACCCTGGGGAGCAAGGTTGGTGGTGGCTATGATTAACAGAAGTCACCAGGGCATTTGCCGAGAATTCCATGTCCATATTGGGAGCCAGAAGAACTGGTACTTGTGACAATTCATTAGCCTGGGCATTTTGATCTGTGCAGTTTCTGGATCAATACAAAAACACTAACAGAAGGTCTGGAGAACACACGCCTGGCAGCTCTGATCTAAAGAAGAGTTTCCAGAGAAACTCTTTCTGTGCATTAATAAGGGACTTGAGCACACCGGAGCAGCAACACTCCAGGAAACCAAACAGGAACAGCCACGACTTAGAAACCAACTTCCTCTCCTCCTAGAACAGGGAAGCGGGGCGGCGCACAGACCCACACTTTCAGATACTACTCAGCAAGATGAGTGAAAGCTCTAGACATCAAGGCCTCAGTGTTGACTGAAAAATCAGAGAAAGGAGAGCAAGCAGGTGCCACCAACACGCCGTCCTCACTGGCTGAAACATACTCTAGGTGCCTTCCCAGGCCCTGTTCCCACAGTGCAACCGTGCGGTTGGCGCAGCCTGGCCCACGCGCTCTCTAGGCCCTCAAACCTTCTCCTTTCCACCATTCAGAACCTTCTACTGGGAAGGTGAAGCCAGGAATCAATCACAGTTTTCAAAATCACTACGTCAAGTGTAGGTGTTCTCATAAAATGTATGTGTGGATATACAGACACATGTGTCCAGTAATGCAAATTAACCTAAATTAGCCATCCCAGAATGTAGACATATCCTAGAATTTACCTGTTAATTAAAATTAATCAGCCTGGGCTACATAGTGAAACCCTGATTAGAATAATAACACATTTGAAGATCCTTGGCAGGTGTCAAGGCTTCCCATAATCTCAGTACTCAGGAGTCAAGCAGCAGACCCCCGAGCTCAAAGCCAGACCATCTCAAACCCGCTATTACTCTTCCTTGTATGAGACTTACTAAGAAAATGGAAGGGCTAAACATAGACTTGGAAAATACTAAAAACGTATGCACGTCTAGATGATGTAAAGAATGCCCACAAATCAGGAAGAATGACTCAATATCCAAAACTACGGAACACAAGCACAGCACAGAAACAGCGGAGGAGGCCACTGCTAGACCTGAGATCACAGGCAGCTCCTTTACAATCAAACCCAGTTCTGCCTCACACCACAAGGCCACACCTACCCACTCACCCACAGCCACAAGACACTCGCAGCCTCATCGCTAGTTCCACTCACACAGTTGACACTTGCAACACAACTGTCCTGCCACACACCAGTGTGGAAACAAGCCATGGCGACGCAACACTACTGAGAAGTGTGAATCCTGAGCAAGCTGGGCTTGCTGTCTGGTGCCTGTGTCACGGCTATGCAGAGGTCAAGCTAACCTGTCAGTCAGGAGTACAGAGTTCCAGGTCAACCTGGGCGACTTAAGGAGACCCGGCGTCAAAAGGAACAAAGTAGAGAGAGGGCAGCTGATCCGGCTGTGGTTCAAGGCCTGCCTAGCGTTCATAGGGCCCTAGTTCAGTGTCCAGTACTGCAAGAAACTCAGTGAAACAAGAAGCCCTGTCGATCCGCACAACGCTGATGGCTGGTTTGTGTTTTCTAATGTATTTAATACCGTGAAAGGGACTAAACACTGAAAGAGCACCCAAGACTCATCCCAGTTTTATGAAGTTTACGAGTCAGGAAAACTAACCTGTGAGGTTAGAATCAGAGCAGCTGACTCTGGAGATGGGGAGGAGGGAACTAAAGTCCACAGGACAAAGGAATACTGCGGTTTAGCTTGGTACTCTGGCTGAGCACTGTAGACCCTGTGTTCCACACACAGAGTTACAGTATATAAGCATCTCTCAGAAACGAAAACAACACAGTTCTCTTCTGTTAAAAATAGTGCCAATACGCTTAGGGGTTGGGCTGAGCCCCACAGTTCGGCGATTCCCTAGACTGCAAAGGTATAGGTTCAATCCCCAGCTGCTACTGCAGTGTTGGCCAGTTCCCATACGATCACTGAGTCTCAAGACTTGTTTTATAGACATGGCCTAGTGTATTCATATAGCCCAGGCTGGCCTCCAACTTACTATGTAGGGAAGACTGGCTTGGAAGTCCTAACCCTCCTGCCTCTTCCTCTTAAGTGCTGGGATTATAGACATTATCCACCAAGCCCAGCTGAACTGTATTTTTTTTTAAACCAAAAGAAGCAGTTTGGAGACTCATATGAAAGCCTTAAAATGAGCCTACCATATCAAATCTATTTAAAGTTGTACAGGAAAAAAAATGAATGAACCATTAAGACTATATTTCCCACCCCACCCCCACCCCCAGCCCCACCCCTGAAATGCTGATGTCCATACCCAGGGCTTTGTACTGGCAAGCACCACCACTGAGCCAATTCTCCAGCCCCCAAGAGTTTACTTCTGAATACAGGGAGGGACAAGATGGCTCAGAAGAATTTTCTGATATGTGTGTATTTATAAATACATATAATCTTATGGTGTTTAACAACACCACAAACGTCTGAGAGCACTGAAACCGTGTATTTTATAATCCGCCATCACCCCTCAATTAGAAAAAAAAATAGACTATGTTGATTCTAGGAGTTTATACTTAATATTCTTTAATATTCAAAGTATGCGACATTTGGGTAGTGTGTTTAACACATTTTCAAACACCAACTGCCAAATTTCAGAAGTGGCACATTCTATCAGCTACAGCTGGTCCCTAACTGCCAATCAGAGCCTTTCACCCTGTCCCTTCTTGCTGCACAGTTCTGCTTTGTCTGGCGCTGTATTGCACAGGGTACCAAAGTGATGAGGCAGACTCTGCCTTTGTCCTCGTGCAGTCTAGCATAGTTGTGTGATTCTCTTCTAGCCAATGACACAAGCAGAACTCTAACAGGCAGGCTGTCACCCAGTGAGAGACAGACCACTCTCCTCTGCTTCAGATTCAGACATGGTGGCTGGCCACACAGTATCCACCTTGTCACTTGAGGATGGAAGATGAAGATGGACTGGACAAGAGACTGTTCTTGGATAAATATACCAACACAAACAGCTCATTACCAACCCACCTAGAGGAAAGAAGCCCTTACTTAGTTAATAACCCATTGCTGGTAGGCTTGTTTACATACAACACAACCCTATACACATGAAGTGACAAAGACATGCTGCCGTTACAAATACAGTGATGTATAACGTAACTCAAAAGGCCGCTGCAGAAACCGTACCTTGGTAATAGCATTTGGCTTCACACCGCAGCGGTAAGCCCTGGCCAGGTGTGGAGTAAGCTGGGTCTCCTTGGTAAGCTGCCTCCACTTTCCACACTCAGGTTTTGTGCACTGAACCTACATGAGAAACAAAGGCAAGATCAGAAGTAAATCTACTCGAAGGTAAAACAACCTGCAGATAAAAAAAATAAATAAATTTTAAAAAAATCTGCCAATCACAGAGATAATAAGGGTTTGATGTCCAGAATAGTTAAGTCTTACAAGAAGAAAAACAGCTCAACTTGAAATTGGGCAGAGCATATTTGCAATTGGCCAAACACTAGCTTGTATTTCCACAATGAGCTGCCTGTTCACGCCCACCCACCCACACAGTTGGCATTACAAAACACAAGAGTTGGTAAGGATGAAGGCAGGAGGGTCAGGAGTTCAAGTCACCCTGAACTACCTAGCAAGTTTGAGACCTGTCTGCTTTCCATTGAGACCCACGTCAAAAAAGGGAAACACGGCAGGATGTGGTGGTGCGTACCCTTGATCCCAGCACCGGCAGAGAGAAGCAGGTGGGATCACTTGGGTTTGAGGACATCCTTGGTCTACTTAGTGAGTTCTAGACTAGCCAAGGCTACATAGTGAGACTTCTGTCTCAAGCAACAAAAAGCCAAAACCCAAAAAGAATCCATGATGGTGTACAGAAAAACCTGACACATACACACACACACACACACACACACACACACACACACACACACACGCATGCACGCACACGTGCGCACAACACGCATCAGTGAAAAAATGATAAACTGGCTCTGAGATGAGTCTGGAGTTAAATCCCAGCCTTTCAGGAACATGGGCAGGTAGAAGGACTCGCGGGCGACTCCGCAGGCCAACTCAAAATCAAAAGCAGGAGTGGGGCTCAAAATGGCTCAGCACATGACCCAGCGAACTAAGGGCCCTGGGTTCAAGTGTTGACCACCAAACACTAACCAACCACAGAAATGCCATATGGCCCATCCCTAGGTCTATATCCCTATACGTGTCCCTGTTCATTCTAACTGAAAGACGAGAGACAACCCAAGTGTTCATCAAAAGACATGGGTCAACCTGAGGCCAGGAGGTGGTGTGTGACGTTCCTTTCTTCCCTAGGCTGTACGAAGCAGAGACTCCAGCAAATTTTAAAAGTGTTTGCTCTAACAAGCCTAGAACTAACCCAAGCAAAGATCTGCCACACAGCAGCATTGTCCCCACCACCTGCCCACGCTTCTGTGCTCTGGGCAGCAGAGGGCCTCCATACCCAGTAGGGGAGCTGCTGGTCCGCCATGAACGCCTTGGGGCTTGGCTCCGTCTTGCCATTGCTGGTCCACACTCTTTTCCAAGCACTGTATTTGTCATACCCGTCTTTGTGGCTGAAACCATCAGGAAAAAAAAAAGTCGATCTATAGGTTAATCGGGTTTTCACAATCTATAGGTTAACTTGGGTGGGTCAAGTCGACCAAAGAGACTTTGCTATTCTTAGGCCCACAGAGGGGTGTTAAGATGCCACGCCCACAACAAGCTAGCAGGAGAAGCACGTGCTGAACAAGGTTAGCTCTGCAACAAATAAGGACAGAGCCCTAGGTGGTGAAACTTTCTAACGTCCATGGTAGGTGAATCCTACAGCAACCGTTAATATTTTATCAGGGCATAAAATAATATTAAACACTCAATTAAAATCGGAAGAAAAGATGACTGAAGAATGCAGAAAGCCACTAGGGGAAGGCACAGCAAGGTCTGGTGGCACCGGCTTATGATCCCAGCTACTCAGGGCGGAGGCCAGGCTATAGAAAAGAAAAAGCTGAAGAGATGTCGGCCCAGTGCTCTGCCGGCTGCCCCAAGGGTCTGCACACTATCTTGCATGAACTGTGACCAAATAGCAGAGCAGCGGAGCTCTCTGGAGCTTACATACACCGGGCATGTGTCATGGCAGACACATGAGCCTGCGCACATGCCAACTCACAGCACATTTTAAGGTTTTGTTTTTTTTTTTTAAGGCTGCCTTAAATCATCTTATTCTAAAGATTTATTTTGTTTATATGAGTACACTGTAGCTTTCTTCAGTCACACATCAGAAGAGTGCATCGATTCCATTACAGATGGTTGTGAGCCACCATGTGGTTGCTGGGAATTGAACTCAGGGCCTCTGGAAGAGCAGTCAGTGCTCTTAACTGCTGAGCCCTCTCTCCAGCCCAGCACATTTTTACTCTTACGTTTCATCCATGTGTCCACTGTCCACTGGTTACATTCCCCTTCTCTTAGCCCTCCCCTTTGTCGGCCCCTAAGCCTCTCCAGACAGTTTTGCTTCTATGGTTCTCTCATACATACCTATGTGATTATTTATATAAAATCCGGGAACCACAACTAAGTAAGTGGATATAATATTTGATAATGTTTCAGAGTTTTTCTTAACTTCCTCAGTGTGAGAACCTCCAGCTGCATCCAGGTTCTTATAAATAATGTGAGCTCACTCTTCCTCCCTCTTCCAGCCTTGCTTACGAATACCCAGCCGCAGCCACGTTGTGTGGCGCTTACGACACTGAATTCCAGTCACCCTTGCAGTCATCAGTGGCATTAGATGGCCCAGGAGGTCCCAGGTTTGTGACCAGCCTCCCCAGACCTTGTCTCATTTCTTCCCCCAGTCTTCAGTCAGGAAACCAACCTTCTGTAGTAGTGGTCAAAGCATTCATTACAGAAGTGCTCCCCACAGGACAGGTGATACCATCGGGAGGTGTAGCCATTTTTGGCACATCTGAAAAAGAATAGAAACCCGCAGAGCTGGCGTGAGGATTCACTTCTCTTCTCACTCAGTTCTGTTTAACTGGCTGGCCAACCTGAGCCCCTTTGCAGCACTTCCACTTCAAATAGCCCTGGGCTAACAGGGGAAGCTAGGACGTGCTGAAAGGTCGAGCGGGTTGAGAGTCCCTTATCTGAAATGTCTGGAATCACAAATAGCTTAGCTTTCAGTTGTCCTACGGGTTTCAGAATGCTTGCGCCAGTACACAGTGAGACATCGGGGGAGAGGACCCCACGTATAAACATAAAGGGTCCTGGCACTCAGAAGTTTTACAACTGAAGCATTTTGGATTTCAGATGGCAGATATACTTACTACCTCAGGAACAGGGACCCCACAGGGAGAACTTAGGCCGGCCAGGTGCAACCTCAATGGCTGCCTGGGGCACTGTGGTGATTTATGAAGCAATGGCTCCGTCCTTGCCGTGAGCGGAGTGAGAGAGGACCCTGCGATAACATCTCATCAGCTGCAACCTCGAGAGCAGACACGCAGTCTGGGAAGATGGCTGGTCAAGTAGCTCCTGACACAGCACAAGGAGACAGCAGACATGGCTATCTCATGATCAGACCCAAATGGGTTTTGTTCAAATTTAACCTTTACTGAGTCATAACTTTTACTGAAGATTTTTCTATGGAATAAGAAAAGTCCTAACTGTCCCACAATGACCACAAATGGTAGGACTATGGTTGACACTGTAGGTTTTGGGGTTTGGGTTTAGTTTTGAGGCAGGCTTTCCAGTTCGCTCTATAGCTGAGGAAGACCTTGAACTAAATACTGTGGTCCTACCTCCATTTCCCGAATGTTGGGATTAGCAGGCATGTGCCAGCAGTCCCACAGAGAACTGGGATGGAACCCAGCTCCTAGGACCTGCTGGGCGAGCCCTGTACCAACCAAGCTCCCTCCCTCAACCCTGTAGCTTCTGAGACCTGCACAAGCATATAAAGGGGCAGAACACTACATGAGGGAAGAAGCATAAAGATGGCAAAAGGCAAAGACACACGGGTTCCTCCCAGAGCTTGAGTCTATGATCTCCTACGCCCCGAACATCGCACAAAAGCCCCAGAACCCGCACAAAGATGGTGGGGCATGTCTGAGGACACTGTATGGCACAGTTGATCTGGATGTGATCTCTCCCACTAGGCCAGAAACAACCACAGAGTATGGAGGATGCTGTGGTGTGTGGTGAGTAAGCAGCCAGAAGTAGCAGGCTGCAGTTCCTGCATTTGTCTTTTGAAGAGGTAACATCTAGGATGCCATCCCCACATGGCACATGCTCACGGGCAGATACACACGGCCAAGGCAGCCCTGCCACAGACCTCTCAGAAGCGCTTGCAAAGCACACAGGATACGCTGTGGTACAGCCTGCCTTTTCACATTTCCTGTACTTCTTCTCCGATGAACCATCGTCATCCTCATCCGTGATCTCTACTGCTTTCTTCTTTGCCTACGGAAGAACCCACTGACGTCAAGATTTCACTCGGTAGAGAACGGGGATGGCAGCAGGTTTGCTGCTGGGGTCACACGTGAGTTGAAGCTCTAAATGTCACCACGTTGGTAGCATCTGGGATCAAACCATGCATGCCAGGCAAACAACCTACTGACTGAGCCACCTTCGCAGCTCCGGATCTGGCATCCTGGCAAATGGGCTAGGGTTAGCCAGGACAGCCACCTGTATAAACAACTGTCTTACTAGAGGATCTAGGAATAGCTCCTTAATGATATAGATTCAGAAGGAACATGTGCATGAGCTTTTCTTAAAGGAAAATGTGACAGTCAAGCCATGTCATTCCTGGGGACTAAAGGTATGGCTCAGCGGTTAAGGCACTCGCTGCTCTTACAGAAGACCCAGGTTTGGTTCTCAGCACCCACATGGTGACTTACCACTGTAATTCCAATTCCAGGAGATAAAATGCCCTCTCCTGACATCTGAAAACACTAGGGATGTATGTGGTACACATATATACATTCAGGCAAATTTTTTTTAAAAAGATTTGTTTATTTATTATAGGTAAGTACACTGTAGCTGTCTCCAGACACACCTGAAGGCGGCATCAGATCTCATTATAGATGGTTATGAGCCACCATGTGGTTGCTGAGGTTTGAACTCAGGACCGTTGGAAGAACAGTCTGTGCTCTTAACAGGGCCATCTCTCCAGCCCTGGGCAAAATGTTCATATACATAAAATAAAAACGAATCTCTTAAAAAGTCATTTAAAAACTAAGAATTTTTTTTCTCTCTTAACACAGTTAAGTCTGGAAATTTAAGAGCTAGAGAAACAAAATCTAAAGGAGCAGAATGCTCAACTTTCACTAAATACTCTACTGCAAACAAATCTTCCAACATGGCTCAAGCAACAGTGAGCTCAAGTCCAAATTCCCTTGAATGACATCCAAGCCAGCCATGACCTGGCCTCAGCGTCCGATTCTGGAAGCAGCCACGCCAGCTGCCATTCTCCCAGCACCATTTGGTGATCCAGTGTTTGCCCTCGCAGCTCCTGCTGTACACTCTACACCCTGCGCCATGGTGAGCTCCTCCGCAAACTGCCACGGCAGGACTAGGCTTGCTCTGACCGGCTCTCCCTCCCCATCTTAACCAGTGAACAGACAGAATACCTGCCGCCCGGAGCTCCTCAAAGGCAGGTTGTCAGGAGAAAGCTCCAAATTGTTTCTCTTCTTTGATCTCCCTCGAGATGCTGCCATTGCTTAGGAAAGCCTGGGGGGGGGGGGGCGAGGATACACCATTAGGTTATTAGCATCTGTTGACATTTCAAACCATTGTCACGGCGGGGAAGGGGGGGTGAATATAAAACCCCCACTCCCAAGTTACATAATCTGATGCCTGTGTTGTCACGTACAAAAATGAGGACAAGACAACCATGTTGGGGTATACCTGTAAACCTTGAACTTGGGAGGGGCAGGAGGACCAGAAGTTCCAAGGTCATCCTCAGCTGCACAAACCCCAGTCAGCTGGGTTATGTGATGAGGCTTCGTCATCACGTTCTTGCTATGAACCCCCTCACCTACTATGTCTGTTTCCTGAATCTTGAAGTCTTAACCTGTACTAAGAAATAAGTACTTAGCTTGTAGTATGAAATAATTCCTACTAACAAATACCAGGCACACTGTATATAGAATACAGGAATCTGGATTCAATGAAAGCATGAATATCTTTGACTAGACAAATCTTACAACTTTTCAAAGCAGTCTGTTAACAGCATGGTTAGACCAGCATTAAGGACAAACATCTAGCTAGGCGTGGTCACTCATGCCTGCAATTCCAGCGGAGATGGAGACAGCGGCATGGGGGGTTGGAAATTCATAGCCAGCTTCAGCTGCATAGACTGTTCAAGGCCAGTTTGGACAGGAGACACTGTCTCAGAACCAACCAACTAAAACAATCTATAAATGAGGCATTGAAACCACAAAAGATTGTGAGCTATTAGAAAATATTCAATAAGAAAAATAGTTAAGGTAACATATGAATCTGTAATCATTCACCTTTCCTATCATATTTCTGTCATGTTACCGCACACCAAAAGGAAGAAATGAAAAATAAGGAGGGCATCTGTATGGAAAACTGATATGGAAGCAAGGGAGTGGTACCACAGGAGAGTGACCTCAACAGTTAGTTACACAGGGTCAACCCAGTAATACTCGGTTCCTATGTGTAAGCTATATCCATGTCTACAAGACCAGTTCTCACAAATTATTAACATCTAACAGAAACTCTTACGTCCACGGAGTAAGAAATCATGACATTAATACCATGAAGAGTTTTTTCATTACTTAAAGATAGGATAAAGTCAACTACATACATATATATATATAAGTCCAGCATATTCCAAGGTGCAAAATACCTCATTTTAAAGAGGTGGGTTTTTTTTCTTTATGTTTACGTACTGGGGTGGGGGAACATATGTAGCACCAGTATGGAGGTCAGAGGTCAAGCTCTGGGAGGAGCAGTTCTCTCCTTCTCCCATGTGGGTTCCAGGGGTCAAACTCGGGTTATTAGGCTTGGCAGCAAAAGTCCTTTACCTGCTGATCCATCTCTATGTCTCACTGACTCACAATGGGGGTTGGGGGAAGGAGGCATTGCTAGGAGTTTAGTTCAATGATAACTGATAAGCCTAGTATTCACGAGACCCTAGATTAAATCCTCAACACAAAAATTAAAGTCAGTCCTACGGTGCTCACTATACCAACACTATACTAATAACATTTTTAGAAATACCATCTACCTTCAACCATGGTTACACAATGGTTTTCTCGATCCCATCTGCACTTTGACGATGTACTGGAAATACAGAACGCCAGACAAGCCCTCTACCCTGACCTACATCCCATGCCTCATTTGCACTTTTAAAAAGGCGTCCAACTTAACCATTCACGGAAATGTGATTTTCGCATACATAAAAACACATAGGTTTCTTTACATGTAAAACATGTATTCCGCAGTCACACAATGAATTACAAATACAATACAGTACAGACAAGTACTGTAGCAAAAATGCAGCTTAACGTGAGGTTCAGGAACATAAGAAACCAGCATTGACTCACACAACTTTGAACATAACCCAGAAACACATGACTTCTAAAACCAAGCATGACTTCCAGAAGTTTCCAATCATTATACGCGAACAGCAGGAAACAGGCACAAATGGGGCATCAAGAAATGTCTGAAGAAAGAAGCACATTGCAGGAGCTACTCCATCTGACTGAAAGCTTTTAAGGTAGTGCATCTGCATCTTTAATTCACTGGGAGAACTTAGTGTGCTTCCACAGTCAAGCACTGGATGTAATCAGCATTTCCTTAGTCCTTCCGTCTTCATTAAAGCGAAGGGAAAAGAATGTGAGTTGCAAGTTCACAAACTACAGTGTTCTAAAACATGCTCTTAGAAATAAAGTATTATTGTAACAAGCATAATGAACAATGAACGCTTCTCTGCCTACCCGGTTTTCTTGTTAGCACAGGGTTTTTACATGGAGCCCTGGCCACTCTAGCTGTTGGCAATCTTCCCGTCTCAAGAATGCTGGGATTACAGGTAAGACCGCCCCCGACACACACACACACACACACCTGCTCACCCCCCCCCCCAACCTAGTTCTTCAGTGAAGACACCCAACCGACTAGAGTTTCCTGGTCAATGTTTTATAAGCCCATTTCTTCCTAAATTTAAATGCAGAGTTTTAGTTTTCTCTTGGTTAAAAAAATAAGTGTTAAAAATGAATATACAAGCAAATATGTTAATATTTAGAATGTTTAACTCACTCCCAAGTGTTCTGAATGTAGTTTATTGAAGAGTTTAAACGCCAACACGTAAAATTCATAAAAACAGTTCAAAAGAATTGAAAATAGAGTAAAAATTTATGGTGGAGGCAGCATGACTTGTAAGAACAGGACAAACTACTAGAAACTTCTTTGTTAATGAAAGAAACTGAAATCTCCTCGGGTCATTTAAAATAGGCAAGCTGAGAGCTTCATATCCCCATGATAATCTGAGTTACGGAAATACGGACCCAGTGCTATAATTTAATATTGACTACCCAATCCAATAATTCAATTCTGAATTCCCTATTGCCCTGGGTCTTTTCTCAACTGTTCCCTGTCTGAAAGGCAATTATTGATGAGACTTTTCTCACGTACCCTCTGAAGAAAACCTCAGAAAGGATTTCACAATATATTTTGTAAGCATTCAAAGCAGATGTGGTGGCTTTGTATTTGCAGCAGAAAGTCTGGGGCAGAAGGATTGCTTTGAGTTGGGAGGCTGAAGGCTAAGCAATGCTTTGAGCTGTGCCTGTGGTAAGGGATTCCCCACACCTGTCGTGGTCTGTTGCTTGCTCAAGAACTTGGGCCTCTGTGGCTGGGTTCCAGATCACTCAACCCCAACTTTCTGCAGCTGGGCCTGCTTCTGTCTTCTTTTCTCACATGCCAGCTGCACGGACTATCAGCCATATGGACCCAGACCGGGTGGTGTGCAATCCCAAGGGAGGCTTCCCGGGAGCCCTCACCAGCGGCCCTCGCCGCAGATGCCCAGGGTATCCGCTACACCAGCGAACATGACCACGCCTCGCTGCCCCAGGTGGGGATTGCAACCTGGGATTCCTCCTCCTGGCCGCGGGGCTCCTCACTGCCCCATATAGAAGCCCAGCGTGGGGTTTCTCCCCACCACACAGAGTGGAAAGGGAAGCCTGGGCCCCTCCTACCAAGCTGCGGGGATCCCCCACCACCCTGAATGGGGAGGGCAGTCTGGAGTCCCTCCTCCTGGCTGCGGGGTTCCCACGTCCCTGGTGGGAGCACAGTCTAGGGTCCCTCTTTTCGGCTACGGGGTTCCCCAAGTCCGCAAGTGGGAGCGCAGCCTAGGGTCTC
Source organism: Apodemus sylvaticus (assembly GCF_947179515.1). Taxonomy (NCBI): domain Eukaryota; kingdom Metazoa; phylum Chordata; class Mammalia; order Rodentia; family Muridae; genus Apodemus; species Apodemus sylvaticus. The sequence continues at coordinate 19,878,187 of NC_067485.1, forward strand.
TCTTCACGGCTGGCAGGGGGTGGTTCCCACAGCCCGGATGGGAGCCTAGAGCGGGGTCCCTCCTTTGGGCTAAGAGATTCCCACAGTGGGGTAACTCCTCTACGCTAAGGGGTTCCTACAGCTCCGGGTGGGAGCAGAGAAAGGGGTCCTGCCTCCATGTAGATGGGTTCCTAGGGCGCAGGGTGGGTTCCCAGAGTGAGGCCTCTCCTCCAGGCTGCGGGGTTCCCAGAGCCCAGGGTGGAAATCCAGACTGGGATCCTCTCCACCCGGTCCGGAGCTGGTGCCGGCGCCAGAGTGCCAGGTGCAGCCGCCGCCCCAACTCACCTCCGCCCGGCCGAGGCGCAAGCAGCTCCCTACAGGGTTCGAAGAGGGCGACGAGTGCGAAAGCCCGCGGCCCCGCAGACTAGCGCGGGAAGCCCCAGCTCGCACAGGGTCCCCCGCGCCACCCCTTCCAGACGCCGGACGCGGGGGAGCCCCGGGGAACGCGCGCGCCTCCTGACCGGGCTCCACACACAGCCGACCGCTTTGTGCGGAGCTGTCATCCGAAACCCGCCGCCACCGCCGCCACCCCCAGACGCTCCTGCGGAGCCGCGAGTCCCTACCTCAGAGCGCTGGCCAGGCGGCGAGCGCTGCACCGACGGCCGGATCCGCACCGCCAGCTGCAGCAGCTCGGCCGCTGCCGCCGCTTCCGCCCCTATCTCGCCGTGACCCGGAGTGGGAGGAGCCCCCAGGCCAAGGGAGCGGGAGGGTCCCGGCGCTCGCCCCGCCCCGATTATTTCCGCCACCGCGCAAACTCGGCAGCTGCGAAGGGCGGGGCTAATGGGTTTTGGGCGGAGCCCTTGCTATGGGGCGGGGCTTAGGTTTGAAGGTGGGGCCTGAGCGGCCCGGGCGGGGTCACAAAATCCTGGGAGGGGCCTGCGCGTCCTGGGCGTGGTCTGCACGCTGGGAGGAGTCTGCGTGTTCTAGGCAGGGTTCTCACGCCCCGGGCAGGGCCTATAGGACTGGAGCCTGGATAATCTTTTCCGGGGGCGGGACCTGCCTACATTGGGCGGGGTCTTAGCCTCTGGGGCGGAGCCTGTGCGTCCTTGCACAGCTCCTGGCTCTCAAAGGCCGGCTAGGATCTGAGGCAGGCAGCTGGGCACAGCTAAGGTAAGTTCCCAGCCGGTGGTAAAGGTGGTGATTTGCTAAGACTGTGTGAGCCCGTTATAGTGTTTTTCAGAATGGGACGCCCGAAAAGCACGGATGACCCAGCTACTTGAGTCCCGAAAAGGGGTTCCGGTGACCGCAGCAAAAGACTAGAAATGCTTTGAGTCCAATGTATTAAGTCGCCCCTTGGTTTAGTGGTGTGTTTCAGATAACACATGTACAAATGTAAAATACTGAGCCATCCTGGAGATTTGTGGACTTCAGGGGAGTTACTGTTCAGTTTAACGAAATTCAAAAATAAAACTAAAGCAGAAGCCAAGCATTGTTGTGCTTGAGGAAACTGAAGCAGGAGGATCACAGCAAATTTGAGGTTAGCCTGTACTATATAGTGAGTTCTAGATAGACCCTCTGTTAAAAATTTAAAATAAAAAAATCCTAAGCTGAAAAAGATGTTTTTTAGGTGAGCTATATTGGAAATGAACGTTTATTAGTGGGAGTTATTGTATCTGTCTTTTCTCATTCTTGGACTTTACACTTTTATTGTGTTTACAATTTCTCTAGAAATGAACAGTGGGCACCACACTGAGGCGCTGTTACAGCAGCTAAGTGATTATGTTTATGACACTCTCTTCCCCAGCTTAGGTGAGACAGAGCTAAGCAGGGTAAAGATCTTTCTTCTGTGTTCAGAAGAGCACTTCTTTCTGAGGGCACCTTTTGGCATCTTGGTTTCTGATAGAAAGTGGAGATGGGAGAAGAGCAATTCTCTTGCTTGTCTGTGTATAATCCCAGTACCCTCCAACCTCTCAGAATTCTGGACTCTGCTAGTCATATATGATCACCAGTGATTTAAAGGGTAGGTTGGAATTGTGGAATTTTTTTTTAGATTTTTTTAAAAAAATTATTTTACTTGATGTGAACAAATGTCTTACCTGTATTTGATCGTTTGCAACTGGGGTTATAGACAGCCACGAGACACCTTGTGGTTTCTGGGAATTGCACTGTGTTCTTTGAAAGAACAGCAAGTACTCTTAACGAATGAACCATCTCTCCAGCCCTCAGAACATAGTATTATATTGTCCCTAATATTGGAAGGGCGGGGGTGTACTTGCACATTCAAGCAGCAATTGCGGTTGCATGAAGTTCCCACCCCTCAGGTCCCTTCCTGTACATGTCCTCGTGCGAATGGGGGCAGGGGTACAGCTCAGAGGTGTGGTGATGTCTGGGATGTGTGAGCCCAGAGGTTCAATCTTTAGTGTCCTTCCAAAGCCAGGGGGGAGTTATTTGAAAATATAAACTTATGTTGTAGTGATAATATATTGAATTGATTTGTCTATTTTCTTCTCCCTCCTGAAGCCCTACCAAATTTCAGGACTTTTTAAAATGCATCAGCCATTAATAAAGGAAGGACGGATGGGTGAAGAAACAGAAAACAAAGGACTGCTAGTAAAGGGGTTCAGGAGTTTAGCACCCCGAATTCTGGTCATGGGGTCATGATCAGTGGGTGTCATGAGGTCATGATCAATGGCTGTCATTGGGTCCTGATCAATGGGGCTAACCGGTGAGTGACTGTTGCCAGGTGCCAGACCCTTCCATCTTAAGAGAACTACTCCCAGGAACAGGAGCAGGAGTAAAACCAGGGGATTAGCTATTAGATTTCTGGTTCAGAAAAGGCTAAATCACAGGCTCCTTGTGTCAACTTCTTACAACAGGGTTTTTACTCCTTGTTACCCTTGCAAGCTGCAAGGTTGGGCAGTGTACAGGTTATTCTCTGAAGGCAGCGTTCCTGATGTATAACAATGCGGTGTTCTTAGTACTAGACTCACTTACATGAAATTTTCCGTTTGTTGTTGTTTCGTGGGTTTTGGTTTGTTGTTGTTTTGTTTTGTTTTGTTGATAGGAGGTCTTACTGTAGCCCTGAGAGGCCTGAAACTCACTACTAGACTAGGCTGGCTTTGAATGCACAGAGAGCCTCTTGCCTCTACCCTCCTACTGCTGGGATTAAAGGCATGCTGCCATGCCTATCTTGTTTGTTTTTGAGACAGAGTCCTGCTACCTAGCCTTGACTGGCCTATAGAATCTACTATATAGACCACGTTGGCCTGGAATTTGCAATAACCCTCTTGCCTCCATCTCCCATGGCATGTGATACCACTCTTGTCTTTGATGTTGACCTATGTTTTTAAAGCCATTGCCCAAGGTAGAGGGTTTTGTATAGTTCACCAATAGAATCACAATGTCCCTGGACGAGATCACTGCAGGTATCTTTCCACATAGGCACTGGAGACATTAACCTCGGAGACAACAATTGTCTACAACCCATAGGCGGTACCATGTCACTTGATATGAAAGAGCATCCCGGTGCTGAGGTACAAAAGAACCGAGTATTGACCCTGGAAGACTGGCAAGACAAGTGGGTGACCCGCCACATCTCATTCCACCAGGAGCAAGGGCACCAGTAAGACGTTTGTTTGGTCTCTGGCAGAGAAATGCTTTTATCAGAAACGGCCTGGTGGGTGTGTGCCTCGGTTGGTAGACAGAACTTAGCGTGAAGGAAGCTCTAGGTCTGATCTGCAGCACTGAACAAAACTGGGCACAGTGGCATATGCATGTCATATTAGCTAGCGTTTGAGGGATGGACACAAAAGCATCAGAAGTTGAAGGGGGGGAGGGAGAAAGAAAATAAAGAAGAAAACAGAAACTTGACTTTGAAATAAAATATACAAATCCATTATTGGATTTATTTTCAGATACACGCTGTCATCTTCTGATATCATTTGTTGATTAGAAAGCATCAATAGCCCATCATGCCTTCATTACCGGAGTGCTGTTTCTCTCAGTGTATAATAATCTGACTTACAGATGTATATGAAATGCATCTTCTTAAAACTTACCCGTGGCTGGGCTGTGGTGGCACACGCCTTTAATCCCAGCACTTGGGAGGCAGAGGCAGGTGGATTTCTGAGTTGAGTCCAGCCTGGTCTACAGAGTGAGTTCCGGGACAGCCAGGACTACACAGAGAAACCCTGTCTTGAAAAACCCAAAAAAACCCAAAACAAAACAAAACTTACCCGCACTTTCTTCACATCGGTCATGGGTGCTTATACATGCAGCAGATGCCGGAACAACATTTAAGGTGATGTCTCCTTATGTTCTGTAGCTGCCTCAGCAGATGAAGGCACTTACCACCAGCCCACAACAGCCTGGGTTCTGTCCCTAAACCCCACAAGAAAGTGAGAACTGACTCTTGGAAGTTATCCTCTGACCTCCAGACATGTGCTATGACATGGGTACATCATACATGTGTATGATATATGTACACACACATACACACACAACATAAATTAATTAAAATTAAAGAGTTAAGCTTATTGAAGAATATTCTCTGATATAGTGAATATATATAAATTTAGAGACTCCCCCTTCTTAACATCATTTTCACATAACAACAAACATAAGAATATAAATATAAATACAGATTTTTCCAAATATATCTCTCAAAGAAACATAAGCAGTTTTTATTTTCCAGTCATGAGAACTCAGGTTGTTAGTCATATGTAATACTAAGTAGCTGTGTAATGAAGCAGGTAACTTAGCTAGCCTGTTTCTTTGAGTGTAACCTGGAGGTTGTAATAACATTGTTATGTTGTTGGGGATAGTGAGATGATGCAGGAGAAGTTCTGAGTCTGGGCTACTTAGAGCAAGCATCATGTGACTTTGTTTTCTCCCCCCAGGCTCTTAAGGAAGCATTTGGAGACATTTCTTAAAGGCCAGGATGGACTGAGAGTGTTTTTCCCCCTCTGTGGAAAAGCCATTGAGATGAAATGGTATGCACAAGTGATCGTCAACTAGTCTTTGCAGAGGGATTCTTGGGGTGAATATTTAATAGGGTATGTGTAGGTTAAAAAAGATCTATTATGAGGATATACCATAATAGAAGTGCTTGGGAGATGCAAGAGAATCAGGAGTTCAAGCCCAGCCTTGGCTACGTGTACATTCCAGGGCTGCTGGACTCGGGAGAGCCTGTCTCAAAAAAGCCAGGTATCCTAACGTTCGAAGAACAACAAAAGCCCATTCTTATTTTTAGGAGACTCAGCGATAGTTATAAAACTAGAGATACTATTTCTAAACAACAAGAATATAAACTGAATCAGGAATTACTTTGTCTTTCTATATTTTGTTTCAAAGGCCAAAAAAGGAAAAGAAAAAAAAACAAAACAAACCTTTTTTGGGGTGGGGGAGGGCAGAGGGGCTGAGCATTTAGCAGAGTTTAGAGCCCTTGCCTAGCATGCACGTGGCCCTGGGCTCAGTCCCCAGCATTTCTTAATGGGCGGGTGGTGTACACACCTGTGATCTTGGCAATTAGGAGGTGAATTAGTTTGGGACCAAAAGGGGAACATCCCCTCTTTTTTCCTGTCTCCTGGATCTTCGTATGTGATCTAAATGTTGATAAGTGGCTGAGAAGTTACAGTCACTATGGCTGTTTGAAACGGAAGGCAACAGAAACCACAAGCTGTAGAGAATGCTTTTCTCAGGACAGTGTTTATAGTCCAGAGTTCAGCTCAGCTCTCCCTCCCGCCAAGGGTAGATTTTGTTATTGTGAACCACTGTTATAAAAGTGGTAAGGAGGCTGGTTCTTAGGAGCTGTCCTCTACAAACAGCACTTGCTCTAATTGACAAGGCACCGTTCCTATGAGGTTACCCTGAGTCACGACCCTAGAGATTATTTTTTACACAAAATGCTGCTGCGAACGAAAATGCCCAGCCACACACAGGTCCTCCAAGATGGTTACTTTAAAAGTGAAATGCTAATAACGTAATATTCACTAAGAAGAAGGAACAAAAGACTGATAGAAAATGTTAGTGAATGCAGAGTAGACTTACTTTGAAATGTTCTGTCCCCCTATGTAAATACAGTGATCTACCCACAAGGCACACATGCATTTGGATTTTATTCTCTAATAGAGTCAAAGTTCTGTAACTCACACTGTCTCAACTTGTAGTTAAGAGCACGCATTAAACGGCTGTTGTGGACTAAACAGACTGGCTCTGTCGTTAAGAACACTTGCTGCTCTTTCTGAGGACCCACAGTCAGTTCCCAGCACCCGTATCAGATGACTCACAAACACCTCTAACACCCTCTTCCGCCCTCCGAGGACGCAACACTCACAGCATACACAGAGACATAGACATAAAAATATTTCTAAATAAGCAAACGACATTTTTAAATGGCTATTATAACCTGAAGTTCAAGTGTGGCCATGAAATTAAGAATTATATCTCTAGCCGGGTATGTTAGCATGCCTTTAATTCCAGCACTAGGGGGGTAGAGACAGACAGATCTCTGTGAGTTCAAGGCCAGCCTGGTTTACAAAATGAATTCCAGGATTCACTTTGTAATCAGTTGAGTGCAGTGTGTGAGGTGTAGGTCACCTGTGGTAGAGAGTGCCATGAAATTAAGAATTATATCTCTAGTCAGGTATGTTAGCATGCCTTTACTTCCAGCACTAGGATGGTAGAGACAGACAGATCTCTACCAGGGCATAGCCAGGGCAGTTATATAGAGAAACCCTGTCTCAAAACAACAACAAAACTATCTCTTATTTATTTATTTATTTATTTATTTATTTATTTATTTATTTATTTATTATATGTAAGTACATTGTAGTTGTCTTCAGACACTCCAGAAGAGGGCATAGGATCTCATTAAGGATGGGCTGTGAGCCACCATGTGGTTGCTGGGCTTTGAACTCAGGACCTTTGGAAGAACAGTCAGTGTTCTTAACCTGCTGAGCCATCTCACCAGCCCAGAACTATATCTCTTATTAGATATTTGTTTTAATAGGCTCTCACCAAACCAGAAGAGTGACTTTGCAAACTATCTACGAGAAAACAACTCTATAAACAGAAATGGTAACTTTGGCTGGAGCAGAAATTTAGGCAGCATTAATGAAACCATATAGCTTGATAGCTGGGTGTGGCTATTGAATTTTGGGGGGGGGTCTCAATCCATTTCTATAAAAAAAGTCAAGGATTTGGGGATGTAATTCAGTTGGAGAATACTTGCCTAATATCCACAGGCTCAGGATTTATTCCTCTAAGCTGCAAAGTAATAATAATAACTGAAATAAAAATCCAGACTCTACTATAATTGCATATACGTTGTCATATTAGAGCAATTTTTACTTATGTAACTGATCTCTATGTATATACAGGAATTGGATCTGAGCACACAAACAACCCAGGAGAAGAGGTCAGAAAGCATTAAAATGAAATAGGAAAGTTATTTTAGGGTTTCCTTGGCAATACAAATACATTCAGTCAACTTGGATAACATCTTTGCCTATCTTTTGTAACTCCAACGACATGTGTGGAGAATGAAAGAAAAAGTCTCTATATGCTAGAGCGCAAATCCCCCGGGCAGTCTGAGAGACCAGTTATTAGTGTGTTTCCTTTTAGAACAATAAGTAGCCCACATTCTGCCCACGGTGGGAGCATGCGCTCTTGCGTAGATAGATAACGGGCGCAGTCTGTCTCCATCCCAGGTAGTAGATGGGAGGGACAGCACGTGATGCTCACCTTTGCTCACCTGGAATTTCATCTGAAGAAGACGCTGACGTCAGGTAAAAAGCAAAGTGTCGAGATGAGTTAAGCTGCAGAGCGACAGACTAAATGCGCATGCGTGCTCTCGCTACCCTAGCGTACCCCAGCCTTGCCCGTCCACACATAGTGTTAGAAACTTCCAGTTCGGTTTTCCTCATCCCAGTACCCCACAGCAATTCCAACAGAACATTCTCCAACACCCACCTTCTGAAGCCGTGCGTGTGTGTGTGTGTGTGTGTGTGTGTGTGTGTTATACATGTGTTTGTGCACTTGTATGTGCAGATGCACATGTATGATCTGAAAATCTACACAAAGCATCTTCCTCTATTGATCTCCCCCTTATTTTTTAAGAGAAGATAGCCACTGAACCTGGAGTCTCCTGACATGCCAGGGTCCTCTTGTCTCTCTCTCCTTCTCAGCACTGGCCTTATAGACATGGCTGCCATGCCAAGCTTTCTCTGTGGGTGTTGGGATTTGAACTCAGGTCCTCATGTTTGTGCAGGGAGCTCTTTACTCGTTAAGCCCTTGCCTCGTTCCCAGATTTTGGCCTTGATATGTTTTTTAAAGATTTATTGTAAGTACATGTTGGCCAGGGTGTCACATGAGTGCAGGGCGTCTGATCCTCTGTGGCTACAGGCCATTGGGAGCTACCTGATACAGGGGCAGCTCCTGCTCTCACCCACTGTGACACTTCCCTGGTCCCTTTTGTGGGTCTTTGAGACAGAGTCTGGGCAGCCCAAGCCCAGTCTCAACCATATTCTATCTTATATCACTGACTACTTTGTGTGATGTTATACAGACTCACTTCTGTGTCGCAGTATCTATGCACCTGCTACTGTTTCCTTTTGAACTCTATATAGCTACAGTGCTTGTTAGTAAAATGCTAGCTATTTGCATATGGTAATAAGATTCATTTTTTCCAATTGTGTTTATTGTTAATAAGTGGAAATTGTTAAGACTACTGCCAAAAAGCACACACTTGAGCTTTCAAGTGGGGCAACAAACAACCACATGTGGCAGTGTTTAAAAATTCATTTAACTGTATTTCTTTTCAGTTTTGAAACAGTCTCACCCTACAGTCTGGCATGGCTTCAAGAGCAAGGTCTTCAGCCTCCTCAGGGCTGCAGCTGATGGTGACATCATGCCCGACTTGGCTATTTAAATTTAAGCCAAATAAAAATTTTAAATTATCTCTATGGGACTGGCCACACCCACATGCTTAGTAGCCAGCATGGCAGGTGGCTCTGTCCTGTCAAGGACAGTGACAGCTATAGCCATCATTACAGAAAATTAATCAACAGCCAGGGTCTATTTGGAGGGATTGAAAATCATTCCCTCAAATCAAACACATTTATATGAATGCCTGCAAAAATATAGATCCCTTAAAATTAAGGTAAACAAATGTATTTCTTTTCTTTTGTTATTTCCTCTTTCTTCCATGTTGATAAATTTTCAACACGGGGCCTTAGGCAGGGCAGGGACTCTGATACTGAGTTTTATTTCCAGCCAGGGAGAACATGTCTGTTTATCGTGGTTTTTATTTTGTTGTAAATATGGTTTTCTGCAGGTTCGCAGACCGGGGCCACACTGTAGTTGGTGTAGAAATCAGTGAAATTGCGATTCGGGAATTTTTTGCAGAACAGAAACTTTCATACACAGAAGAGCCGCTCACCAAAATTGCTGGTGCCAAAGTATTTAAGGTTTGCATTGATTGTGGTAACTATTGCCATGCCTCGCCAAAAACTGATTTATTTATTTATTTTTTTGTACTGTGAGTAGATGAGGATGTTAAAGGGTGTCAGATGGGCACTCACACCTCACACACTGCTCTCTACCACAGGTGACCTCCACCTCACACACTGCACTCTCTACCACAGGTGACCTACACCTCACACACTGCGCTCTACCACAGGTGACCTACACCTCACACACTGCTCTCTACCACAGGTGACCTACACCTCACACACTGCTCTCTACCACAGGTGACCTACACCTCACACACTGCGCTCTACTACAGGTGACCTACACCTCACACACTGCTCTCTACCACAGGTGACCTACACCTCACACACTGCGCTCTACCACAGGTGACCTCCACCTCACACACTGCGCTCTACCACAGGTGACCTCCACCTCACACACTGCGCTCTACCACAGGTGACCTACACCTCACACACTGCTCTCTACCACAGGTGACCTCCACCTCACACACTGCTCTTTACCACAGGTGACCTACACCTCACACACTGCGCTCTACCACAGGTGACCTACACCTCACACACTGCTCTCTACCACAGGTGACCTACACCTCACACACTGCGCTGTCTACCACAGGTGACCTACACCTCACACACTGCACTCTACCACAGGTGACCTACACCTCACACACTGTGCTCTCTACCATAGGTGACCTACACCTCACACACTGTGCTCTCTACCACAGGTGACCTACACCTCACACACTGCACTCTACCACAGGTGACCTACACCTCATACACTGTGCTCTACCACAGGTGACCTACACCTCACACACTGTGCTCTACCACAGATGACCTATACCTCACACACTGCACTGTCTACCATAGGTGACCTACACCTCACACACTGCACTCTACCACAGGTGACCTACACCTCATACACTGTGTTCTACCACAGGTGACCTCCACCTTACACACTGCACTCTACCACAGGTGACCTACACCTTGCACACTGCACTCTACCACAGGTGACCTACATCTCACACACTGTGCTCTACCACAGGTGACCTAACCTCACACACTGCTCTCTACCACAGGTGACCTACACCTCACACATTGTGCTCTACCACAGGTGACCTACACCTCACACACTGCTCTCTACCACAGGTGACCTACACTTCACACACTGCACTCTCTACCACAGGTGACCTACACCTCACACACTGCTCTCTACCACAGGTGACCTAAACCTCACACACTGCTCTCTACCACAGGTGACCTACACTTCACACACTGCACTCTCTACCACAGATGACCTACACCTCACACACTGCTCTCTACCACAGGTGACCTACACCTCACACACTGCTCTCTACCACAGGTGACCTACACCTCACACACTGTGCTCTACCACAGGTGACCTCCACCTCACACACTGCACTCTACCACAGATGACCTCCACCTCACACACTGCACTCTACCACAGGTGGCCTACACCTCACACACTGCACTCTACCACAGGTGACCTCCACCTCACACACTGCACTCTCTACCACAGGTGACCTACACCTCACACACTGCTCTCTACCACAGGTGACCTACACCTCACACACTGTGCTCTACCACAGGTGACCTACACCTCACACACTGCTCTCTACCACAGGTGACCTCCACCTCACACACTGCACTCTACCACAGGTGACCTCCACCTCACACACTGCACTCTACCACAGGTGACCTCCACCTCACACACTGCACTCTACCACAGGTGACCTCCACCTCACACACTGCACTCTACCACAGGTGACCTCCACCTCACACACTGCGCTGTCTACCACAGGTGACCTACACCTCACACACTGTGCTCTCTGCATGTCATGTACTGTGGTGAGCTAGACCTTTAGCATACAGAGGGCAGCAGCTCAGCACTGCCGGGTAGAGGCAGGAGGATCATGATTTTCAGGCTAGTCTAGGCTACATAGTGAGATTTGTCTCAAAACAAAAGATAAGATAAGATAGATAGATAGATATTAAAGATAAATGATAGGATTGGAGCTAAGCATATAGATGATAGATTGGTACATAGATGAGAGAATAGCTCCATTGATATTAGAAATAGATTTATAGATGGTAGAATGTATATCTGTGCGCATGTATTGTGGTGCACATGTGGAGGTTAGAGGACAGCTGGTAGAAGTCTGTTCGCTCCTTCTGCCATGTAGGCCCAGGGATTAAACCCAGCTTGCCTGGCTTGGCTACAAGCACCTTACCCTCTGAGTGATCGGGCTGGCCCCAATCCAGGTTTTAAAAGAAAACATAACGTCAAGTAAAAGCCTAATAAAGTTTATTGTGTTTAATGTGTGCTCCCTTTATCTCCTTGGCTTTGTCTGAGTCCTGTTTCCTTTCCTTGATCATTTAAAGATTTCCTAATTAAGTGTAAAAAAAAAACAAACCTGTTCCGCATTGTTTCATTACAGAGTTCTTCAGGGAACATTTCCTTATACTGCTGCAGCATTTTTGATCTTCCCAGGTAGGACTGAGGGCTCCATCTATCTGCACCATCATGTGAGTGTGTGGGTGGGTGTGAATGAGTATCTGTGAGTGTTTGTGTAAATGTGAGTGTGACTTTGCACCATTGTGTGTGAGTACGTGTGTGTGAGAGAGTAAATGGGTACGTTGTGTAAATGTCAGTGAGTAGAGTATGTAAGAGTGAACCATGTGTCCGTCGATGTTAGCGTGTGTGTGTGTGTGTGTGTGTGTGTGTGTGTGTGGCTGGTGCTCTGTCTGCACCGTTGTGCATGTGAGTGTATGTGACTGAGCATGCGTGAGAGGATGAGTGTATGTTTGAGTGTGTGTATGCTGTGGCACATGAGTGGCGGTCAGAGGACAACCTTGGATGCCAGTTCTTGCCTTCCACCCTGTTGGAGACAGAGAGTTTCATGGCCGTTTTGTACTCAAACTGGGCTTCAGACTTCTGGGGATTCTCCTGTCTCCGCCTCCCAGCCCGCTATTGAAGTGCTGGAGTTACATGGGTTCTGGCTCTCTGAACTCATGTGTTAGGGCAATTTTAAAAGTGACAGTTTTTTTCTTTATTCCGCCTAGCTTCCAAATAAAGGAGACAGAGACTATACAGTTTATTTAATCAAACTTTATAGCACAACATCTGAGCATTAATTAACCTATTCTAATCCTCTACTCTGGCTACCTCCCAGCCAAAACCCCTGAGATACCTGCATTTTAAATCCGGCTCCCTGGGCTCCAGGTGTGTTCCCATGGCGGCTCCTGGATGCTTTCTTCACGATGAATCTTCTCTCTGTTCCTCCCCTCACTAGAATCGGAGTCCAGCTCTTCTCGCCTCTGCTCAGCTCCTCGGCTTTTATTGACAAATCAGAGAATCAACGGGGAGCAGTGTTTGCACAGCATTCCAGCAGGAGAGTCTTAGAATAAGCATTGTGGTGCACGTCCAGTCTGCAGCCAGACATGGGGGCAGAGAAGTCAGCGTTTGAATAATAGAAGGATAATCTATACACAGTGCACATTAGCATTATGTCTACACTCATGGCCTTGGGCTTAGTGCTTAGCGCTATCCACTGAACCATCCGTTTGTTCATTTAAAAGGGAGTGATGGCGCCTGCCTTTAATGCAGCACTTAAAACCGGCAGAGCTCTGTGAGTGCTGGTCTAGGTATAAAGTTCCAGGCCAGCCAGGGCTATTTCAAAGAGAAAGTGGGCCTTGGTCTAGCAAGATGCCTCAGAAGATAAGGTGCTTGCATGGGTAAGGTCATGCAAGCCTGATGACTGATGTTCAGTCCTCAAAACCCACAGTGGAAGGAAAAAAACTACCTCCTGAAAACTGTTCTCCAACCTCCACATGTGCATCTTAGTATGCATGTGCTTATGCGCGTGCGCGCGCATACACACACACACACACACACACACTATACACACATAATAGTAATAGTAGTAGTAGTAGTAGTAATTGTAGCTGGATTTTTGACTGCTTTGTGGGTTTGTTTTCCTTTTACCCTTCTCCATCCCTCCTCCTCTACCCTTTCAACCTCCTAAAACTAGGTAGGAAATAAAGGATAGAGGGGAAAGGGAGCGACTTTATCCTTCGACAATTTTCTGCTAATTAGGAGCATCAAGTTCCTTGGGGAAAGTTTAATCTTCAAAGTCAGAATATTTAATTTCTTCTCCTCATCTCTTTTGTGCATGACTTCTTGACAAATAGCAATCAACCACAACCTACCAAGAACCAACAACCCACTGTCTCGGGGCCCTAGCCATTTATATATCCTCTGACATATTCCCAGAATTCCAAACATCATATACTCGCAGAAACTATCTGCAGCTGGTAAAACCACACTGCTAGAGCATGAGGCAAATCATTGTCAGCTGCTGTGGAAAATGTGAAGTAGCCCCACATCTGGGATTAAAATGAAAATATATATTTCTATATTTTAAAGAAATTCTCATCACAGATGGTGATGAGGATGAGGATGATAACAAATAGTAGTAATGAAGGTGGGCCTTGCTGGGCAGTGATAAGAGGGGTGTAGATCTGTTCACTACTGTGTACTTCTGCAGCTTCAAGAATTGTCCTGCGTCTGCTCTTACCAAAGCCTCGTCTTTTTGCTTTGTGGGGATAGGTCACAGACTTTCAAAATCATTATTGTGGTGCAGAGCAGATAGGATGAAGGTGGGGAGAGGAAGACTGTGTTTTCCAGCTGACTCCTGGGCCTGTAGCAAAGCCAATGACAAGGTGCAGGAGGCAGAACGGTACCTGACCGAGCCTGATGATGCCTGAGGCAGGGGCGGGGAGCAGAGCTGTCAGTCACTGCCCTCTGTTCCTCCCTCCTCCTTCAAGTCAAAGGGAAACAGAGTGCTGTGGAAGTTAGGCGGTGGACAGTCCCACAAGTGGGTCAGTACATCCCTCTAACGTCTATAAAGAAAAGCTGCTATGAGATACGGACACCTTGGCGATGGGTGATGTCCCAACATGCCCCTTGGGGGACCCCAGACATCATGTTGGAGATTTGACCTCTTTCAGATAAAATGTAACAACCTTTCCTCTCTCTTCTGAGCAGAGCAAACATTGGCAAGTTTGACCGGATTTGGGATAGAGGAGCATTAGTGGCTGTCAATCCGGGCGATCGTAATCGGTAAGTTGGTTTCTTCAGCTGACTTGCTTTCCCTTGTGTTGAGCTGAGTCTGAGGAAAGCTAAACTGTGTATGAAGCCAGTGACTCAGTCACTTTGCAAGCTTTGACCAGAGTACTGTTGGTTCTCTAGGTCTCAGTTCACTCCTCTGCAACCTGAGACTATTTCAGCACCCAACAACTACTAACACCGGTTGGACTCATGTCCTGTACAGAGCACTGTTAGAAATATTTTTTGTGTTAACTCATATAATTAGCATGATGCCCCTGTGACATAGATGCTGTCTATGATTCCAGTTTGCACATGAGAAATTTAAAGTCAAAGAGACATGTCCCAAGTTAGGCAGCTAGTACCTGACAGTACCTGCTAAGTTTGCTCAGAGCTTCAGGTTAAATGACCTCTAAGAGTTGCTGCACATCGGTGATCCTAGCACTGGGGAGGCTGAGACAGAAGGACTGGGAGTTTGAGGCAAACCTGGGTTCCATGATGGATGGATGGATGGATGGATGGGTGGATGGATGGATGGATGGATGGATGGATGGATGATATGTAGGTAGGCAGGTAGGTAGATAGAAAGATGATAGACAGACTGGTAGGAGCAAAGAAATCTGTGAGAAATATTAACTGCTGGCTATAATTACAAGAGCATTTGTTGATACTTTGGGTGATCAGAACTATAACTAGCTGACTAGAAAGTAAAATTAGGAAAGCCTGTGGAAGAAATGCAATCCCCCCTTCCTGTGCAAGTAATACCACATGTGTGTCTCCTTGAATTTGGCAGGTTGGAGACTGAATTACTCATTATACAGAGGCAGGCCCTTCACACATGGCCAATGTTCAGGGTCCATCTCAGTGACACCATTTTTTGTTTTTATTTTTTAAAAAAATATTTGCTTCATAAGTAAAGCTTCTTGCCAAACCCAGTCTTCGAAAATTAGAAGATTGCACACCAGAAATATCTGTCTTGTCTTTCCTTCAGCGATAATCACTCTCTCTCCTCTCCCCTCCCACTCATTTTCCCACCTGTGTCCCACCCACCCTCCTTCATCCTCTGGGCTTTGCCGAGCAGAACTTGCTCCTGAACCATCACCTGAGTCCTGAACCTTTGCATCCAGCTTCCTTTTTTATCAGATATATTCTTTATTTACATTTCAAATGTTGTCCCCTTTCCTGGTACCCCCCCAAAAAATCCCATAAGCCATCTCCCCTCCCTGGTTCCCAATCAACCCTCTCCCACTCCCCTGTCCTGGTGGTATTCCCTCTACACTGCGGCATCGAGCCTTTCCAGGACCAAGGGCCTCTCCTCCCTTTAGTGTCTAACAAGGCCATCCTCTGCTGCCTATGATCTGGAGCCATGGGTAACTCCATGTGTACTCTCTGGTTGATGGTTTTGTCCCTGGGAGCTCTGGGGCTACTGGCCAGCCTGGGCTATAGAGTGAGACTACATTGAGGGTAGGGGTCGTCAGAAAGTTAAAAAGTGAAAGGTTCTGTTCAAAAGAGTACTTCTTTCTTCCTTCCTTCCTTTTTTTTTTTTTTTTTTTAAATTATTTTTGGTCTTAAGATGTAACCAAGGCTCTCCTCAAATTCATTATGTAGCCCAGGCTGACCTGCCAACCTGGACAAGGGGCAATAAGAACCAGGTCTTAGTTACTGTTCTATTGCTACAAAGAGACACCATGACCAAGGTGACTTTATAAAAGAACGTTTGCCGTTTCAGAGGGTTCGTGTGTGACCACCATGGCAGGGCATGGCAGCAGGCAGGAAGGCGTGGCACTGGAGCAGTAGCTGGCAGCCTGCATCCTAATCTGCAGGCAGGAGGCAGAGAGGGAGCCAGACTGGACCTAGCTGGGCCTGGCATGGGCTTTTGAAACCTCAAAGCCCACCCCAGTGACATACCTCCTACAACGAGGCCACACCTCCCATATAACTCCACCAACATGGGACCACTGTTAAGTGAACGAGCCCCTGGGGGCCACACTCATTCAAATCACCACACAGGTTTCTATATTATTGACGACTTCTATGTAGAGTTGATTGGCCGTAAATGCTGGCTTCTTTAATCACCTCTTGTCCCCCCCCCCCCGCCCCCCAGCCTGGTCTCTATAGAGAAATGAAACATTCTTTTTCGGTGTGTGTGCTCTGTCTAGCTATGCAGACATAATACTGTCCCTACTGAGAAAAGAGTTTCAGTACCTCGTGGCCGTCCTTTCCTATGATCCAACAAAGCACGCAGGTAACACTTGTTTTCTTCTTGTTTGCCTAATGTCTCTGGTTCAATTCTATGAACATGTAAGAATCATTTTTCCCTGACATACTTCACAGGAAGCAATTGTTCTCTTACACTCCTTCTGTGTTTTGTTCAGTTATTGTTCAAACTGTAGAAGGAAGAAAAGGATGATCCTAACGTAAAGCGAGAGCTCACAAGCCCTAGATTAAGAGAGAGAAACATGGCTGCCCTGCTATGGGCACTGCCTGACTGTGCTGTCCACTGTCCCCAGTGGTGGGGCTGCATGGAGTAAATGCTGATACACTCAAATACATCCCCGTGGGAATTCAGACAAGCAAGGAAGAGGCATGGGGAACTGTGGTTTGTAGGAAAAGTAATCTGGGAATTAGTGTTGGAAAAGAAAATTATTCTCTATCACACTTTTTTCCTAGGCCCACCATTTTATGTTCCAGATGCTGAACTTAAAAGGTTATTTGGTAAGTTAATGTTCTTTTTTATTACACGTGTCCGTACATATGTGCCTATGTGTGTGTACGTATGTATGTGAGTATATGTGCATATGTATATTTATATGCAAGAGTGTATGTATATGTATGTGTATGTATATGTGTATATGTGCATGTGCGTATGTATATGTGTGTGCATGTATATATGTATGTGTGTATGTATGTATGTACATGTGTGTACATGTATGTGTGCATGTATGTATATGTATGTGTGTATGAATATGTATGTATGTATGTATATGTATGTGTGTATGAATATGTGTGTATATGTGTGTGTGCATATATGTATATGTGAGTATGAGTGTGACATGTGCAGGTCACAGGACAACCTGCAGGAAGCCAGTTCTCTCCCTCAATTCTGTGCATTGGGTCAGGTTGTCAGGCAGGCAGCAGGTACCCTTACCATAAGGTAGACGTTATACTCCTCATGTTTGTATGTAAAGATTTGTCTTAATTGTTTTAACCATGTTTATGTGTATATGTGTCTGTATGGGTATGCACACATGTCTATAGAGGCCAGAGACATCAGAGTCCCAGGCTCTGGAGTTGCAGGCAGTTGTGAGTAAACTTGGATCTTGTGTGACAGCAGGGAGTGCATCAGCTGCTGAACCATCTCTGGCCCCACTTATGTTCTCTTTAAATAAATAAAGCAGCAAATCAAGCAGCGTGGGCACACCTGTAATCCCAGCACTCAGGCAGCTGAGTCAGGAGGAAAGAAAATTCAAGGCCAGCTGAGTCTGGACCAAAGAGAAAGGCCTGTTTAAAAAAACAGAATTAAATAAAAATAATAAAAAAAAAGAAAGAAAGATAACAGTTAACTGTTGAGTTGCTAGAGAACTATTAGCGGCACGTGCAGCTGAAGTGTATAAAATGTAATGAGTAGGCAGCCTTTTATGGGAGACTGTTTTACCCTAGAAAGGGACTAGTCTCCCTGGTGTGCCTTTGGCCACACGGCCTGTAGCCCTAGCACTAGGGAGGCTGGTGTTGGAGGACCAGAAGGTCAAGGTCATCCTATTTACATAGTGAATCAAGGCCAGCTTAGTTTACGTGAGACTCTTGTCTTAAAAACCCAAGCTGGAAGGCGTGGGAAGATAGGAAGTGGGGAAGCTGTGCGTGAAGACCCACGCTTGTATCCCCGGCACCCACATCAAAGCCAGAGCTGCTTGCTCTACTGTGATCTTAGCATCCTTAGCACAGGGAGATGCCAGAGCTCTGGGACCAGCCAGAGGTTCCTGTCTCACTCGATCAAACAGAGAGTGGGACAGAAGACATCAAGCATCAGCCCCTGGCTTCCAAACTCACATCCACACATTCACGTGCACACAGACGCAACACAAAAGAGAGAAGGATGTAGGCACAAAATCGTCAGGAGCGTTTCTAGAAACAGCCCTGGTGTCTTTCACAGTATTTTAACCTGTTATCTTCTTTACTTCAGGTACAAATTGTGTCATGCACTGCCTTGAAGAGGTCGATGCTTTTGAAGAAAGACATAAAACCTGGGGGATTGACTACATTTTTGAAAAGTTGTATCTCCTTACAGAGAAGTAGAAAAGCAGCCCTGTGTTGGAGCACACCATTTACCTCAGCAGGCTAGCCTGGTCTATGAGTGAGTTCCAAGACAGCCAGGGATACACAGAGAGACCCTGTCTGGAAAAACCAACCAACCAAACAAACAAACAAAAAACACCAATTAATCCCTGTATGAGTTTTTGAACAATTAAAAATTATGTTGAGGGTTAATGTCTTTTCTGTTAATGAGTTTCTGTTCCCACACAAGACATCACCAAGCTCTGTAGCTGGTCTTAGCTTCTCTCACGGGGATACTGGGCATTTTGGGGAATGCACAAGCTGAAGATGTGAGTGATATACAGGGAGGCGGTGCGTCGGCAGATGGAGACGGGGTCTCTTCCCTCCGCTATCTCATTTTTAAGACAAGTAGCCACCATGCAGCGGACCACAGGGACCTGGCATATAGTGAACAGCTGCTGGTTTTCTCTCACAGGACTGAAGGTCTCCTGGGCTCTGGTTCTATCTGGAACAAGCTGCAGAAACACATCCTAATATTGCGCTCCTTGAACCCCGTTATTTTTTTTCCTGATATTTATGTGCTTACTCATTTCCTCTGATTTCTGAAAACGTCTCAAAAGTAGCTGAGAGGAGGAGAGAGGACCCGGGGACTGTCTTCTTCCTGAGTAAACTGCTGGGCGATCCATTCGCTGGCTGCTTCTCCATGTCTTTGTCACACATCCCATTAAAGAATTCCATTGCTCTCCAAATCCAAAGTCCCAAATCCACACTCTTCCAAACAAAAGCATGGTCAGGTCTATCACAGCAATACTCCAGTCCCTGGCACCAACTTCTGTCTTAGTTAGGGTCTTACTGCTGTGAACAGACACCATGACCAAGGCAACTCTCTTATAAAGGACAACATTTAATTGGGGTTGGCTTACAGGTTCAGAGGTTCAGTCCATTATCATCAAGACATCCATGGCATGCCAGCATGCAGACAGGCATGGTGCAGGAGGAGCTGAGAATTCTACATCTTCATCTGAAGGCTGCTAGCAGAATACTAACTCCCAGGCGGCTAGGATGAGGGTCTTAAAGCCCACACACACAGTGACATGCCTATATCAACAAGGCCACTCCTACTCCAACAGGGCCACACCTTCTAGTAGTGCCACTCCCTGTGCTGAATATATACAAACCATCACAGTTAAAAATATAAAATTTTATTTTTTTCTCATGCATCATTCATATCTTTGCTCATGACTTTTTAAAAATGAAATTACATACTAAGCCAGGCAGCGGTGGTGCATGCCTTTAATCCCAGCACTTGGGAGGCAGAGACAGGCAGATTTCTGAATTCAAGGCCAGCCTGGTCTACAGAATGAGTTCCAGGACAGCCAAGACTGCACAGAGAAACCCTGTCTCAAAAAAATCTTTTTGATGAAAGCTGAGTATTATAGTCTCCCTAGAATCTTTTAAACATTAAACTTGGAGCTGGAGAGAGGCTTAGGTTAAGAGTACTTGCTACTCTTCCAGAACATGTAGATTTGGTTCCCAGCATTCATAAGGTGGTGGAATTAGCAGCAGTCGCACTACCTAGCAGAGACAGCCAGGCCTCAGCCTCAGCAAGAATCAGGAGAGACCAAGAGAAGTTCTTGGCTGTGCCTCTCTCAAGAAAGGGAAGATCAGCAAAGATGTGAGACCAACAAGCTCCGCTCTATAAGCAAACCAAGCTCAGCCTCCCTGTCTGTGGAGTCCTTTTATATTCCTTCCAAACAGCACGTGTCCTCCACAGGTCTCGCCTCAACGCACCATCTGCCTCATCTGACATCACTCTGCAGATCAGCCCAGAGTCCAAGGAAGCAGCAAAAACCTTCAGTATGCTAAGTTTTTGGGGTGCATTTCTCTCTATGGAGCTCAGGAATGCAGTGTAAGGTGGATCAATACATAGGTGTTGTTAGTGAGGAATCCTTCATCACGCGTCCTTTCACGGCTGCTTTCTCCTGTGTCTGCTTCAGTGAAACCTTCCTTCATGAGTCTGCCTTAGCCTTTCACCTGTGTCCACGTCAGGAAAACACTCCTTCACGTGTTTGTCCCAGCAAAACACCATGTGATACAACAGACTTTCCAAAGAACCCTTACGTTTCCACTATATATAATTTTTTTTTAAAAAAATGCTAAACTTTGTATAAACTTCTCTAATGCTGTGTTGACCTCACATCCTCTCCAGCAGCTGCAATTAGGGTGCTGCCCTTAGATACCTTCTGCCATGGACCTATTCAAATATCCTGACCAGACTTGCTTCTCTGAAACCTGTCTCGGTCTCAGAGTGGACTTCTAGAAGTGATGAGTAGCTGACTGACTTCACCTTTCCAACCAGTTGGATCGCTGAGCTGGGCCAATCCAGTTCTCTTTACAGATTATTTATTTATTTATTTATTTATTTATTTATTTATTAGCGAAGAGCTGGAAAGACAAGTTACCTGCTCAGAGGGCAAGACTAATGGGTGCAGGCAGGATCTCTCTGGTCGCCATGGCCTACCACAGAGCTGACAAGAACAGCAGAGGGGCCACCAGCATTCTGCCCCACCCACCGCTTTTTCCCTTCCCAAGGCCCTGTTGCCCAGCCTAAGGGACAAAGTCTCATGCTGTATGATAGATTCCTCTCTTCATGCAGTGGCTGGAGTTCATTTTCTTAACTCAAACCCAGAGAGTGTGAAAGGATCCAAATGAGTTAGCCTTATACAGTCAATCTTTTGGGTAAATTATGTCCTCACTGGGGGAGTTCTGACTTTAACAGCCTTGAGATCGGAAACACACTACATACACATCAAGTGTCAGGGGTTGAATTATTCTTGGGATTTTCCAAAAGTGCCTTTTATATAATTTTGTAGTTTAAATACTAGACTGGCTCAGCCTCTGTGCTCTACACGGTGATTTCTTAACCTCCCCACTCTGCATGCTTGGACACACAAACACAGATGTGACAGCTGCACATAGGCGGAAACAAGGAAAGAGTGTCCTAGTCATCTGTGTGCTTGAATGGGGAAAGAACACCTGGGGAATATAGCCAAAGCCCCACTCACTGGCAGGAGATCGGCTCTGGAAAGAATTTATGGTTAGGACCACAAAAGGTGGCCTGGAAAACATTTGTTCAAGAGAGCTCTCTTGGGCTGAATGGCTCAGTGGTTAAGAGCACTGACTGCTCTTCCAGAGATCCTGAGTTCAATTTCCAGCATCCACATGGTGTTTGTAATAAGACGGGATGCCCTCTTCTGATGTGTCTGAAGACAGCTACAGTGTACTTACATGTAATAAATAAATAAAATCTTAAAAAAAAAAAAGAGAGAGAACTCTCAAATGCTAGGGGACTCATGGATGACAGAGACATCAACTTGCCCACTCACTACATTGTACATTCTTGGTTGTCATTTTCTTTAATAAATAAAGCAATTTTTTTCAATGCCTGCTTATCACGCATGTTATGATTTGGCTGTGAATCCTCTCACAGTCTGAACACTTGGTCTCCAGATGGTGGCACAGTTTTGGAAGTTTCTGGAACCTTTAAGAGACGGGGCTAGCTGCAAAAAGTCGGTCACTGGGGGCAGGTTTAATGTTCTGTAGCCAGGCCTGGTTTAGCAGACGCTCTCTGCTTCCTTTTCAGTGAACAATCAGATTGAGACATGGCGGTGACTTCAGTCTAAGCCGTCCACCATGTCTTCCCTCAAACCATGACCCCAAACAGACCCTCCCTTCTTTCTTAAGTCGTTGTTTCTGGTATTTGGTCACATCAATAAGAAAAGTGACCCTCCCTTCTTTCTTAAATCATTGTTTCTGGTATTTGGTCACATCAATAAGAAAAGTAATGTAATTATGGGAGGGAGGTGTGGCGTGTGTGTGTGTGTGTGTGTGTGTGTGTGTGTGTGTGTGTGTGTGAGAGAGAGAGAGAGAGAGAGAGAGAGAGAGAGAGAGAGAGAGAGAATGCATGTGAGCACAAAATGGAGAGAGACAGAGACAGATGGAGACACAGAGAGACAGAGAAAGACAGACATACAGAGTGAGACAGATTTTTTAAAAGAAAGATTTCTGGATGCTTTGTTTCTCAAGACAGGGTTCCTCTTATAGTCCTAGCTGTCCTGGAACTCACTGTGTAGATCAGGCTGGCCTCGAACTCACAGAGATCTGCCTGCCTCTTTAATCCTAAATGCTGGGATGCAAGGTGTTTGCCACCACGGCCCGGCTCTGGATGCTTTTACAAAAACTGTCTTTAACTCACACGGCTCCTGCTTTCTGCTGTGTGTCACCTGTTGTTTTATTCCTTGCAAACAGATTACAAATCCACTTGGGTGGCTGAGTTAATGATTGGCAGGAGAGAGGATTCATATATGAACCTTAAGCAGGTCACTCTGTTGTCAGAATATAGTCCCCATTCCTGACTTTGTATAAGTTTGATATATACATTTTTTAAAAAATCTGACTAGTGCTAAAAAACAGGTAGGGAGGGTAGCCATCAGAGGCAGTGTTTTGGTTTTGGTTTTTGTTGTTGTTGTTGTTTTTGGTTTGGTTTTTCAGGACAGGGTTTCTCTGTTTAGTCCTGGCTGTCCTGGAACTTACTGTGAGACCAGGCTGTCCTCAAACTCACAGAGAACTGCCTATCTCTGTCTCACAAATGCTGGGATTAAAGGCATGCAATAACACTGCCCATTGCAGTATTTTTAAGAGGGGAGAATTTATTTATATGATTAAATAATATCATTAAATATGATAAATTTTACCATTTAAATTTTTTTTTAAAAAAATGCTGGGAGCTGGTGCAGTGACTTAAGAGCACATACTGTTCTTCCAGAGGACCTGAGTTCAGTTTTTAGCACCCATGTGAGGCAGCTCACAACTGCCTGTAACCCTCGGTCCAGAGGCTCTGATACCCTCTTTGTTCCTCTGTGACTACCCTCACATAAGTGACACATACATACATGCAGATAACACACATCACATAAGTACAAATTTAAGAATGTTAAATAATAATGTACTAGGTTTGAGATATAGCTCAATGGTAGAGTGTTTGTTTAGTATATGTGAGGCCCTGGGCTCAATCCCTAGTACAACAAAATAATGATAATATCTGAAACCTGGAAAGTCTAGGGGGGACCACCAAGGACAAACAAGAGCAGCCAAACGCCCTTGCATTAGAGACATCACTGCTAAGAGGGGAATGCTTTCTTTTTGTCTTTTCTGGTTTGCCTCTACAGGCTTGCAATTTTACAAACATACCCTCTCAATACAGGTTCTATGGCACATCTGTAATGCCTTCCAAGTCCTTCCGACCCTTCCTAAGTAACTAAATATCTCTCAAAAGCAAAGCAAAGAGGTTTTGTGTTTGCTTGTTTTTTTTGGGGGGGGGGGTTGGGTTTTTTTTTTTTTTGGATTTGTTTTTTTTCGAGACAGGGTTTCTCTGTATAGCACTGGCTATCCTGGAACTCACTCTGTAGACTAGGCTGGCCTCAAACTCAGAAATCCGCCTGCCTCTGCCTCCCAGAGTGCTGGGATCACAGGTGTGCACCACCACCGCCCGGCTGCTTGTTTGTTTTTGATTCGTCAGCACCAGCGTTGGTTGTAAGCAATGTGTTCTACCATGGAGTTACCTGCCTACCCCAAGGTCTTTTATTATTTCCTTATTTGAGACTAGGTCTTGCTATGTAGCCTTGGCTGGCCTGGAACTTAGGGAGGTATGCCTGCCTTTACCTCCCAAACTCTGGGATTAAAAGTGTACTCCGTCTGCCACATCTGAGGTTAAGTGCTTGTACATTTCCTCCTGTCCTGCGGATGGCGTTCACCCAGCAAATGGAGTGCGAGCCTGTCGGGCCTGTGCTCAGCACTGTACAGAGCAAAACCAGAGGTGGCACTTAGTGTGTCTCTTCAGAGACAAACACAATGAAAAGAGATGAAGACAGAGCGTAAGCTTTAAAATGGACAAGGCTGTCAATTAGACTCTCTACACTTGATTGCACAGAAGAAAGACCAGGCTGTCAGTTTAGGCTGGTAGAAACCACTGAATAGAAACTGGGGGGTCATGGGATGGAGGCAAAGTCTGCAGATCGTGATTGTCAAGAACCCTAAACTGCGAGATTCAAACCTTGGTTTTGCTCTCCACTCCTGAAGCTGGAAGCCTTGCATAACTGAGAAAACCTTAACTGCCAATCAAATGCCAGCCCTTTAACAGTATCTGGGCTGGCAGAGTAGCAGACACCTGTAGTCCTAGGACTAGAATGGTAGAGGCAGGAAGATCATGAGTTCAAGGTCAGCCCCTGCCTCATAACCATCGGGAAGCCAACATGAGCTATGTGAGACCCTGCT
The DNA here is from genome assembly GCF_947179515.1 of Apodemus sylvaticus. Classification (NCBI taxonomy): domain Eukaryota; kingdom Metazoa; phylum Chordata; class Mammalia; order Rodentia; family Muridae; genus Apodemus; species Apodemus sylvaticus. The sequence goes on from NC_067485.1 coordinate 19,903,381, forward strand.
CCCCAACACTCCCCCCCCCCCCCCCAGTTAAACTCCTGGGTAGGTGCTTCATAGTAAACCCCTGGAGGAGACTGTGCATCCTGTTGCTGCAAAGCTGTCCAACCTAGCCGGCAGCGCTCATGGTGTAGTGCCACCTGTAGCCTCTCAGAGGCAGCAAAGGCCCAAGAAGGCAGAGAAGGAGATTTAGCAGACAGCGAGCTATTGGTCATCTCTAGAGGACACAGCTCAGCTGCAGTCAGCAATGAACTGGGGGGTCTTTGAATAGTTGTGATGCAATCCTGGAGCGGAGGGCGAGTTAGGAACACGTAAGGGACCCATCGGGGTCAGTCTGGGAAATCCCTGCAAAAGCTGACACCTCATAGCACGGCTCCGCGTCCGTCATGCTCCCTGTGGGAGCCGCCAGCCCCGTGGGGAAGTTGGCTTGTCTGAATTTGATGCGCACTTTACATAAGACACGGCAGACTTGACTTAGTACACAGAATGAGTGTTAAAATGTCTCGTCCATGTCTTCGGGTGATTACGATATCCAAAGGGCGGAGTGCATAACGCATACAACTAAGTTAATTCCGTTCTTTTCTTTTTAACTTTTTAAAAACGGAGACTACAGGGAAATTACTTTAAAATGTGGGTTTCATTACATTTCTGTTGCACAAGACTGGTTCTAAAAATAGTCCGGTTTTGTATCTAGGCTCTATTACCTGAGTTAAAAATTGTTTCTGGCATAGCTGTAGAGATGGCTCAGCTGTTAACAGTACTGATTGCTCTTCTGAAGGTCCTAAGTTCAAATCCCAATAAGTACAACCATCCATAGTGAGATCTGACGCCCTCTCCTGGAATGTCTGAAGACAGCTACAGTGTACTTACATATAAATAAGTTTTTTTTTTTAAGTGTTCCTGAGGAACTGGAAAGATGGCTTAACAGTGGGGAGCACTTGTTGCTCTTACAGAAGACTCAGCGTTGACTCCCTGAATCCATATAGTGGAGCACAGCCAGCCATAGCTCTGGTTTCCTGGAACTGATAGTCCCCCCCCGACCTCCTATGGCACCAGGCATAATGTAGAGAGAACACTTATACACATAAAGCAAACAATCTATTTTCTTATTACTTCTGAGGGGCTGGAGAGATTGCTCAGTAGTTATATACATTTGCCGCCCAAGCTTGAGATCCACAATAGGAACCCTACATTTCAAATGTCATTCCCTCCCCTCCTTTCCTCTCTGAAAACTCCCTATCCCATCCCCCTCCCCCTGCTCACTAACCCACCCATTCACACTTCCCAGACCTGACTTTCCCCTACCCTGGAGCAATGAGCCTTCACCGGCCCAAGGGTTGCTCCTCTCATTGATGTCCAACCAAGCCATCCTCTGCTACCCATGTGGCTGGAGCCATGGGTCCCTCCGTGTGTACTCTTTGGTTGGTGGTTTAGTCCCTGGGAGCTCTGGGAGTACTGGTTGGAACAGTATGAACTGGTTCATACTGTTGCTCCTCCTATGGGGCTACAAACCCCTTCAGGTCCTTGGGTCCTTTCTCTGGCTCCTCCGTTGGGGACCCTGTGCTCAGTTCAATGGTTGGCTGAGAGCATCCCCCTCTGTATTTGTCAGGCACTGGCAGGCCCCCCTGTAAACAGCTATGTCAGGTTCCTGTCAGGAAGCACTTGTTGGCATCCACGATAGTGTCTGGCTTTGGTAACTGTCTATGGGACGGGTCCCCAGGTGGGGCAGTTTTTGGATGGTCTTTCCTTCAGCTTCTGTATCTCCTTGCATGGGTATTTTGTACCCTATCAAAGAAGAACCAAAGTATCCACACTTTGGTCTTCTTTCTTAAGCTTCATGTGGTCTGTGAATTATAACTTGGTTATTCCAAGCTTCTGGGCTAATATCCACTTATCAGGAAGTACATACCATGTGTGTTCTTTTGTGATTGGGTTACCTTGCTAAGGATGATATTTTCTAGTTCTATTTGCCTAAGAATTTCATGAATTTTTTGTTTTTAATAGCTGATTAGTACTCCATTGTATAAATGTACCACATTTTCTGTATCCATTCCTCTGTTGAGGGACATCTGGTTTCTTTCCAGCTTCTGGCTATTATAAATAAGGCTGCTATGAACATAGTGGAACATGTGTCCTTATTACATGTTGGAGCATCTTCTGGGTATATGCCCAGGAGTGGTATAGCTGGGTCCTCAGGTAGTACTATGTCCAATTTTCTGATGTACTGCCAAATTGATTTCCAGAGTGGCTTTAGCAATAAAAGAATTTTCTATGAGATATTATTTTAGTTGGTGTCTTATTTAGAATGAAAATGTATTTTGAAGTCATAGCATCAGCTTGGTTATTCTGGTCTAACATTCCAACTCTGAGATATGTAATAGTTGATCAAAAAAAAAAAAACCAAAACAAAACAAAACCTTTGTTGCCAGGCAGTGGTGGCACATGCCTTTAATCCCAACACGTGGGAGGCAAAGGCAGGAGAATCTCTGAGTTCAAGGCCAGCCTGGGCTACAAAGTGAGTTCCAGGAGGACAGTCAGGGCTACACAGAGAAACCCTGTCTTGAAAAACCAAACCAAACCAAAACTGTTTGCTTTCTTTGGCCTCCCAAAAAATTTCTCTCGAAGAGTATTAACAAAAGCTTGAGTCCTCCAGTTTCTTGGAAGTCTCTGGAACAAGAGGGTGACCAATCATGGTCATGGACTTTAAATGAATAAGAATGCTTGAATACATCATTTTGCCCAGGACCTTGTTCATGAAAGACCGTTAACTCCAAAAATGAGAGTTCTGAATACCCCCATGGATTCCAGTAGAGTATACTGACCATAAGATTAAGAGACTTCCAAGATATAATAGATCATCTTTATTGTCAATCATTTCCAATTTTAAAATATTTCCTACACTTATTTATATGCAGGTGTATATGTTTGTGTGAATGTATTCCACATGTATGCAAATGCATGGAGATCAGGAGGGGACTCTGGGTTCCCTGGAGCTGGGGTTACAGATGGTGCAAGGGACTGAACTCATGTCCTCCAGAAGGGCAGCAAGCCCTCTTTACCACTGAGCCGTCTCTTCAACCCCTTTGCTTTCCATCTTTCCCGGGACTGGAAGACACTGTGGAGAGAACCACTGTTTCAAACTTAACTGTATGTTATAATCCCCTTCACGACTCCCTGCAGCCCACACACTGGAGTAGTTAAACCTTTGTCAACGAGGCTCAATCGTTTGTCATACAACCATATTGTGAGGATGATTTGAGACAGTGAGAGGCCCTGTATTCAAACTGCCTGCCTTCCAATGACAGCCTCCGTGAGGTTTAAATAAAACAGTGAATAAAAACCACTTAAAAGAAGGCAGGCATGGAGTAAATTCTATAGTAACTGCTATTGACTAACAAGTTTGTTTTTTAATTAAATTGTTGTTTTGTTTTTGAGACAGGGTTTTCCTTGTACCTCTAACTGGCCTGGAACTCACTATGTAGACCACTATGCAAGGGAACCAACACCTTTTAAAATGCCCCTTCTACACAGACCCACTTCACAATTATTCTTTTGTTTGTTTTGGTTTGGGGGGTTGTTTGTTTTTAGGCACTGTAGCCTACAACTGCTATTCTCCTGTTTCTGCCTCCTGAGTTCTGGCATCACAACTACCACACCCAGTTCTTTGAGGACTGTGTAGCTACCTTCTCACAAGTGATAAAACGCACCAGAGGGGTATGCACGTCTGCCTCACCCTCTTGAAGTTAGCTTCTTTCTTGTATCTCTGTCTTCATTGTCATACTATACAGTCACTAGGAGCCATATCTTGCTGCTGCCCAGCGCTGGTACTCAGCTCCCAGCGAAGCTAGGCATCAGCCCCGGGATACTAGCTGCCACTTGCAGACGGGCACGGAGACACCCACTCGTTTCCCCGAGAGACAAGTCTCCATCTCCAAAACTGGGATCGCCCACCCGATGACGTGATCGGCCCAGATCTGCGCACGGCGCATGCGGATGTTTGCGTCGTGCGTCCGCCAGGGGGCGGCAGCGTGCGCCCGGCGTCAGAGCGCAGGCCCCGCCCTGTGACCGTGGCCGTGACGGTGACCGAGGGCTGCGCGGAGGCCGCGGCGGGGCGCGGCCCGGAGGGAGCGATGGGGGAGGAGGCGGCGGCGGCGGCGGGCGTGCGGCCGGAGCTGGTGCGTGAGGCGGAGGTCAGCCTGCTGGAGTGCAAGGTGTGCTTCGAACGGTTCGGCCACTGGCAGCAGCGGCGCCCGCGCAACCTGCCCTGCGGCCACGTGGTCTGCCTGGCCTGCGTCGCCGCCCTCGCGCACCCGCGGACGCTGGGCCTCGAGTGTCCCTTCTGCCGGCGGGCCTGCCGGGCCTGTGACACCAGCGACTGTCTGCCGGTGCTGCACCTTCTGGAGCTCCTGGGCTCCAACCTCCACTTGTCCCCGTCTGCCCTCAGCACCGCCCCCTTTGCGCCGGGGGCTCTCACTTGCTGCCACGCCTTCGGCGGGTGGGGGACCCTAGTGAACCCCACGGGGCTAGCACTGTGCCCCAAGACCGGACGGGTCGTGGTCGTGCACGACGGTAAGAGACGGGTCAAGATCTTTGACTCCGGAGGAGGAGGCGCACACCAGTTTGGAGAGAAGGGGGACGCAGCGCACGACGTGAAGTACCCACTGGATGTCACTGTCACCAACGACGGCCACGTGGTTGTCACCGACGCTGGCGACTGCTCCCTCAAAGTGTTTGATTTCTTTGGCAAGGTCAAGCTGGTTGTGGGAAAGCAGTTTTCCCTGCCTTGGGGTGTGGAGATCACCCCTCACAACGAGGTCCTGGTGACTGATACGGAGGCAGGGACTTTGCACCTGCTGGAAGCGGATTTCCCTGAGGGGGTCCTTCGGAGGATCGAGAAGCTGCAAGGTCACCTGTGCAATCCCCGTGGGGTGGCTGTGTCGTGGCTCACCGGGGCCATCGCGGTCCTAGAACATCCTTGTGCCTTCGGGACGGCAGGCTGTAACAACACAAGGGTGAAGGTGTTCAACTCCACTATGCAGCTGATTGGCCAGGTGGATAGCTTCGGGCTGAACCTCCTCTTCCCCTCCAAAGTGACTGCCTCTGCCGTGACCTTCGATCGCCAAGGAAATGTGATTGTGGCTGACACCTCTGGTCCAGCCATCGTATGCTTGGGGAAACCTGAGGAATTTCCCTCCCTGAAGCCTATGGTTACTCACGGCCTTTCCCGGCCCGTGGCCCTGGCCTTCACCAAGGAGAATTCTCTTCTTGTGCTGGACACTGCATCCCATTCTATCAAAGTCTTTAAAGTGATGGAGGGTAATGGAGGGTGAGGGAGATCCGGAAGCCTTGAGTCAGAAATCCTGGTGTCATCGGGAGTGAGTCAGTCAGTATCCATCCGGGCAGGGATGCCGGTAACTGCCTGGCAAAAGCAGTTACGAAGGCCATTTTTAAAGACTAATAATTAAACTTGTCGTTTGGTGAATGCCTGCCTACTCCTGTGTTTAGACATTTGCAGATCTCAGCCCATTTGCTCTGTAATACACAGTGATGTAATTCCTATTATCAGTCCATTTCAGAGATGAGAAAACAGACCGGGAACATTCAGTGTGTTTTCTTTAGAGTTGTATTAACCACTTGCTCTTAAATAGGATTCCAGATGTCAACAACAACAACAAAAATATGTGAGCTGTGGCTTACCTATGTTCTCCCTCCAAATGGATAACTGGTCAAGTGCTCGGAGAGACAAAAGGGGCTTTTTTAGGAGAAAAGGGAAGGTGTCTGTCACCTTCTGTTGTGAGCTTCCCCAAAGGCAGGAGGTGTGTGCCAGTGTTCCAGCACTTGGCAGGTGGAGGCAGGAAGTTCAACACATCTACAGCTAGCGACCTAATAAGTTTGAGGCTAGGCTGGGCTACATGAAATGTATTATCCCCCTCTCCCCTCTCCTCCCCTCTCCCTTCTTCTCTCCCCTCTCCTCCCCTCTCCTCCCCTCTCCCTTCTTCTCCCTTCTTCCCTCTCCCCTCTCCTCTTTCTTCCCCTCTCCCCTTTCCTCCCCTCTCCCTCTCCCCTCTCCAGTCCTCCCCTCTCCATTTCCTGTTCTCTCTCTTCCTCTCCCTCTCCTCTCTCCTCTCTTCCCTCTTTCCTTCTCTCTCTTCCTCTCTTTCTCTCCCTTGCCCTCTCCCTTTCTCTCCCACCCCAACCTCTCTCTTCCTCCTCCATGGGCACTGGGAACTATCCCTCATTGATAGTTTGAGAAAAATCTGCTGAGCCGCTGCCTGCTAGCGTCATGGGCAGATGTGTCCCGTGTTAATTAGATGTCGCCCCAGCACGTTGATGGCAGAAGTGATTTTTGTCTGCTGTGTGGTGAATCTCTGCTGCCGGAAGCACTTTGTGATGGGGGTTTTCTCTGTGCAATTTGAAATGTGATTCAAACACTGCGAACTCAATAAATAGCCCTCGTCCTTTCAGAGTGCTGGAAACGTATCTTGAACGGAAGCACAGCCTTGACCAGCGTAAGGGCTCCTCGGTGCTGTAACTGAGGACTAGGAGGGTGTTTGCGGTGAAGTGCTGATCCTCTCTACGCTTCATTCATTTAACCTAGCTCAAAAGTTCAGGGCTGTTGGAATTACACCAAATAACTTCCACCTCTGAAGCGGCATGGAAGTGTTTTCTGGGGATGCGTTTGAAAGGTGAGAGTTTGCTTTAGATAAGAACTGATGGCGAGTCACAGAATGATATCTTCTTATACAAGAGGCTGCTTGTTTCTGAGACAAGGTCTTTACATCCTGGGCTAGCCTTGGCCATCCTCTGAAGCTAAGCATGACCTTCAGCTTCTCATCCTTCTGTGTCCGTCTCCCTAGTGCTCAGTTAAAGCTTAGTATCACAGTGCCCAGGGTTCTGTGATGCTGGCGGTCGGAGGAGCCCAGGGCTGCACACGTGCTAAGCAAGTGTTCTACCAATAGTTACATCTAGCGCTACAAAGATTTTATTTATGTATATATGTATGTGTGTGTGTATGTTTGTTTGTTTGTTTGTTTGTTTATTTATTGAGACAGGGTTTCTCTGTGAAGCCCTGGCTGTCCTGGACTCCCTTGTAGATGAGGCTGGCCACGGATATCCACCTGTTTCTGCCTCTGGAGCGCTGAGATTGAAGGCATGTGCCACCACACTCAGCCCCTACAAAGAGTTTCAATAGAGACACTCGCTGAAGTCTGACTGAGGTGTCTTCCAAAGGATACGAGAGCTGACACCAGGAGCCCAGGTGAAGGCCTCGCTGCCATGCCAGTCCATAAAAGTCCATGTTGTTGTTTTTTTTTTAAACAATTACATTGATTGATTGATTGATTGATTGATTGATTGATTGTGTGTATGTGCATCCATGTGCCTGTGTTCGTATGCACATGGCATCATGTGTGGAGGTCAGAGGACAGCTTGAGTGAGCCTGGGTCCAGGATATTGAACTCAGATATCATCAGGCTTGGTGGCAAGCGACTTTCCTCAAGAATCATCTTCCTCCCCTGCCCACACTGTTGCTTTCACTGATTCCATCCCATAATATCAATAGTAACATTTTGGTGCTGTCCAGCACCACTGGTCCTCTACCAGAATTCTTCTCCCTCACCGCAGTCCCCTCAGCTGGGCATTGTAGCGCACACCTATAGTCCTAGCACTGTGAGGTCAGCTTGGACAATGCCTCAAAAAAAAAAATCAGATAAATTAATCACTGTAGACCAGTGACTTCACAGCTATTTTAAATATGTAACAGCAAAACTTCTACAGGGAGATAGGAGTTCATTTGCAAGGGGAGCAACTGTGGATTGATCTTACAATGTTTCCTTTCAGAACCATGACATTTGAATAATATTAGTGTCTATTGACCCAGTTCAAAGTTTTTGTTAAATTATCACATAGTTTAAAACTTTTTTAAAGTAAAATTTTTAAATTTATTTTTATTTCATGTGCAATGTGTTTTGCCTGCATTTATGTCTGTGTGAGGGTGAGGGTGGCAGATCCTCTGGAACAGGACAGTTGTGAACTGTCATATGAATGCTGAGAATTGAACCCTGGTCCTCTAGAAGAGCAGCCAGTGCTCTTAACCACTGAGTCATCTCTTCAGCACGTGAATTTCATCTTTTACTCTACACCCTGTATATCTGTTTTGTTTAGTAAGAGCTCTAAAGACTAATCCGAGTGTATAGGCACTCGGATGTCTGCCATGAGTTGTTTCCATGGGGAGTCTGGTAGGTTTGTGGCACAGCACCAGACTACATTGGAGATGCGACGGCTGTAACCTGGCACGATGGGGCAGCTTGTCTTTCTTGGGAGTAGGGTGGGTCAGGGTACGCAGCAGGAAACGTCCAGGGCAGAACTTCCTGTGAGCCGGTTATACGGGACACGTGGGCTTTTCTTCATTCCAAGCATCCTCAAGTGGGCAACCTGTGATGCACATGTAAATTCTGTCTTCTGTGCTGTGTCCTTTAAACCAAACTGAACTCGAGATGATTAAAAATGAATTTTCAAATAATCTTGAAGTTTTTTCGGCAGATCATTCAGAGTGTCAAACACGATGGGGGAAAGCTGAAATGAGGGGAACATGAACATGAATGAAGGAAAAGAAATCCTTCCAGGACGCCAGCCGTGTGCAATCCAGTGAGACCACAGGAGCGACAGGCCTGCCTCTCCTCTGGCACCGTGAGCTGATGTTGACCTTACTCTGGCCTCCAGGTCTGGCTTTCCTCATCTTTTGCCTTTGGCATTTTGTAAGGATGGCTCAAGATTTTTTTCTTTTATCAACAAATCAAATTTGTTGATTTTTTTTTAAAGATTTATTTTATATATGTGAGTATACTGTAGCTATCTTCAGACACACCAGAAGAGGGCATTGGATCCCATTACAGATGGTTGTGAGCCACCATGTGGTTGCTGGGATTTGAACTCAGGACCTCTGGAAGAGCAGTCAGTGCTCTTAACTGCTGAACCATTTCTCCAGCCCATGGTTCACATTCTTAACTCTTCTAGAAATTCTAGCGGCATCTAGGGTACTATCAAATGTGGTAGATCCTGTTTGGAGCCTCCACTTAGAGGCAGTGCAGACCCCACTGGAGATGAGTTACATAAACTCTGAGAAGAATAATCCCATACATAAAGGGAAAATGAGCAGTAACTACTGATGATGACAGATTTAATAATGTTCCTTACACTTAGCACAGACAGAAGAAATACACCCTGGTGACTAATGTTCAGTTGGACTGATATGGGATGGTTATCCTCATAGCATAATACATAGAAAATGTGATTGGAAGCAGAAAAACTCACAGCCACTGTAGTGTGCAGTTGTGGAGTCTGTGTGTCTGTAGCCCCATGCACAGGCCTTATGTTGGCAGCTATATCCGCCGAAGATCCGCCCCCAGCAACGCAGATTCAGTACTAGTCCACATACAACCCAAGAACTGCCCACCCTCACCGATGCATCACCATGGCGTTGGTTATGATTCATGAGGTAGGGTCTCAGGTAGCCCAGGTTGGTCTTAAACTCAAGATGTAGTTGAAGATAACCTTGAACTCCTGGTCCTCCTGCCTCTATGTCCTGAATGCTGGGATCACGAGTCTACACCACGCCCAATTGATAGGATACTGGGAGATTCGCACATGCTAGGTGAGCGCTCTACCAAATGAACTACACCTTCAGCACCTACCAAGGGTTTTGATTAGACTAAGACTGGGCTGGAGAGATGGCTGGGCTATTAAATATGCTCACAACAAACAAGAAAGGCTAGGAATGGGGCTGCAGATTGGCTGGGGGTAATCAGATTTTTCTTTAAAAAATAACAAAAATCAGAACAAGGGAATCCACTTTGGTTCTTGTCATTGACATTTGGATTTGAGAAGGATGGATCAGCAGAGAATGATGGAGACACTCTGAGACGGGAGTTAGTGCCTGGGAGCAAGCTGATCATCGTGAGAAATCCTGAGGCAGAGAAAAGAAGTCCAGTTGAGGATCCGGTGAGGCTGCACTGGAAGGTCAGGAAGGTGGCCGGCCAGTACAGAAGGCCCTTGCCATCATGCCAGACTGCCTGAGTCAGATCCCCCGGATCCACACGACGGAAAATGAGAACCAACTCAAACCTTTAGTATATTGAACCCCAGAGCTGCCAAGGCTCCACCTTGCCTCTCTGCAAGACCCACTGCTACTATGATTTTTGTTTTTAGAATCCTGAGAACTTTTGCTTACATTTTCTGACACTGTTCCTTACCTTATAGTAGGGCTACATCCTGAAAACCCACCAGTAGTTGAAACCATGGTAATTTAAGAGAGTACCCAATGTGCCTGAACTTACCCCTTCCACCCCAGCTACTCCTTCCACCCCAGCTACTCCTTCCACCCCAGCCTGGCATCACAGCCCACTGTAACATGTAGACCATGGCCTCTCATGGAACAGCTGACTGGAAGCTTTGCCTCTTTGCCCTCATTTGGCATCACAAGAGAATACCACAATGCATCTCTCTATCTTAAGGTCAAACTAGACCTTTTCCTGAACACACAACACTCTCACAGCATCATAAAGTAGAAAAGTCATAATTAGAATCCTTGTGAGTTGAGGCAAAATGCTTCCCTGGTTATTCTAACCTGTCTGGAATTTTCTACTTTTTGCAAAGAAAATATCTAGCAAAAGTTATACTTTTCTCTCTCTTTTTCTTTCTTTCTTTCTTTTTTTTTTTTTTTGAGACACTGTAATGTTTTCAAATCCTATTTTTAATGATGGTTCTTAAATGCTTTAACCTCCCTTTTAATCTACCACCCACCAGAGGTAGTCACAAACAAAGGATGCGACAGGGGTTGGGGCAGTTGAGGAGTGGGGGAGTGAGGGTGGAGTGGACTTGTTTAGAAAGATTCTTTGGAGCAACTCCTGTCTGTGTTGTCGGGAAATCAGCAGTACAGTTCACAGGTTGGCAGGCAGCGACAGCTTGATCCACTTGCAAATACTTCATGAATACATCAGCTATCTAGTTCAGTAGAATCAGGTTAACAGTGGTGACAAGACCTAGCAGAGACAGCCAGGCCTCAGCCTCGGCTCTAGTCAGCAGGAGGGACCCAGAGGGACACCAGAAGTTCTCCACTGTGCCTCTCTCAGGGAAGCAAAGATCAGAGAAGCTGTGAGACCCACAGACACGGCACAGCTGGCTGTACCAGCAAGTCAAGCTCTGTCTCTGCCACTCCGTGGAGTCCTATTTACACCCTCCAAACAGCATGTGTCCTCCGTGTGCCTTGCCTCAGTACGGGTCTTGTCTCAGCACGTGCATCCAGTCAGCCTGAGAGTCCTTGGAAGCAGCAACAAACTGCAGCACACCACCAGAAGTTTTTGGTGCATTTCTCTCTATGAAGTCCTCACAAATGCAGCTCAACTCTGCAGTGTAAGGTGGACCAATACATGTGTGTCGTTAGCAAAGAATCCTTCATCACATGTCCTTTCTTGTGCTTATTTCAACAGAACATCCTCTCTCCTGTGTCTGCTTCAGTGAAACGTTCCTTCACGTGTCTGCCCCAGCAAAACACCATCCAATCGATTTTCCAAAGAACCCTCAAGTCTCCCCCTCACATAGTCTTACCGTCTCAGCTCAGGTGGTCCTCAAACTTGTAATCCTCCTATCTCCAGTGCTTCCAAGTGCAGGAATTTCCATACCCAGCTCAAAAGTTAGACTATTTGGCTGATCTATTTGCAGAAAATTCAACTTAAACCTATAAGTTTTGGTGCCAAGAAGAGATAATGAAACACGCAGGGAATGGAGCTTTCCAATGAGCACATCCACAATCCTGGTGTCCCTGAGACCAGGGCACAAGTGGAAGCTCCTATGCCATGGGTGTGAGTAGTTAAGTTATAAAATAAGACACACCAACCCTCCCACCTTGGCAAGGTAAGTATAAATACTAACAATGCACTCTCATTGTGAGCCAGAAAGCCAACTTACAGTTTTGAATATTTGGAGGTTTTCTTCAACTTGGCAATGCTGCATTTTTAAGAAAATCGTGATGACACACACCTATAATCCTATCACTTGGGAGGTAGAGGCAGGGGAATCTCAACTTTCAAGACAGCTCTGAATTCAGAGTGAGACCCAGTCTCAAACAAACTGACACATACAGGGACTTAGGCCAAGCTGAAATGTATTTAAAGGTTATAAAGAACAAACAGACTCTCCATTTTCTATCAGTTTTTAATTAGAATGTGATTAGTCCCCATCATTAAAGACGTGTGCTGTTCAGAGCTGCATCTCTTGTGCTTGACAATGTAGGTGTTCAGGTCTCTCTCGAATTAGTTTGTCTTTCGCAAAGGAACTTTCTAGGCTTTGCTTCCCACTTCCTGATAAAAAATAAAGTGGTGTAGGCAGCCGGGGACCGTGGAAAAAGAGTCTAAGGTGACCTGTGGTGTCTGATGAGTGACTAAGAGACTCGAGGGAGGGCATCATGGTGGCTTTGTGCTAGCCTGGCTTGGCTTTGTGTGAAGAACGTTGTATTCACAGTCGCCATGTTTTATATCTTCAACCAGGTACTGGGGTGTTGACGTCCTGGGGCTGCCTGAGTCTCAGATCTCGGGTCAACCCTCAGACAACTGGCAGCAGTGCTGCTAGCTAACTCTCCGGGGATCTCCAACAGCTCTGGAGACAGAAGGAGCTCGGCACTCGCTGACCTGTGTCTGACCATACTCACAGCCAAGTTAGTTTTACCTAATAATGGGTGTACAAGTGGCTTCTGCCTCCCCCAGGAATGATCCTCACAGGAAGCCTGACCACACGAACAGGGAAAATCTGCTTACAAAGTGATTTTAAAGGACCAGGGGAAATTGTGCTTCAATTCAGCAGTCAGTTCATTTTAGGAATGGAAAGAAATATCAACATTTTCTATTAGAGTGTATACTCAAGCTCCGGCCGAGGCCCATAGAACTAGAAAACTGGCTAAGCCCACACAGTTAAGGGAAGGATTAACCTGAAATAGGCGCCAATTTGGCCCAGCTAGTGGGAGATGATTTGAAAGTCAATGACAAAGGGCACACACACACACACACACACACACACAGAGAGAGAGAGAGAGAGAGAGAGAGAGAGAGAGAGAGATGCACACATGCACATATCTGGTCTTGATCTTTGCAGTTTCCCTAAATGAACATTTATCATACCATAGCTTCTACGAGGATATTTTACTGTGTCTTAAATAACATACGCACTTGTACACACATTACATCCTTTTTTTTTTTTTTTTAAGAAAATCTCAACTTTGAATTTTACCAATGAAGATTCAGGAGCCAGATGCTGGGCTGAAAGCTTCTAGCTTAGAGAGGCAGAGAAAGCACCCAGCTGACCTTCCTTCCCAACCTATGTCCAAGAAGCAATGCCCCTCCCTCGTGGCATCGCAAAAAAAAAAAAAAAAAAAATTGTCCCTCCCTTCTCCTTCCTGTCCTTCTCTCTATCTGTCCTCTAGACTAGCTCTTATCCTTTATGTTTTTTTTTCTTAATAATCCCGTTTACTTCTGGTCAACTGGTTGCTTGCTCTGCCTCGTGACCAGTGGCTGACTTAATTTAGTCCTGTTTACGATATGCAAGCAGAAAGCTCTTGGAGTAAAGCTGTGCGCAAAGGCTGAGCCACACCGCAACTAAAAACTGTTTTACTTTCTCCCAGTAAATAACACAATCTCAGGGTTCACAGTGTGATCAAATACCCTGGAACACACAGTGATCGAAGAGAACACTGGCATTTTCCACAATGATTGGGAATATTAGCTTGACCTTGAGGTCATTCTCAGAATCATAGGGATCAGGTCCTACAGGTGCCAATTCTATCCCATTGTCATCAGATGTATTCTGTGCTCATGTTGTCACCGAAAGGAGCCTGTGACAGCCAGGAGCCTATTAACATATTATGTTAATATGTTAACATATTACATGTGACTAGCATGTCACAATGTCTGCCTGACTTTAGAAGGAAATCCATTTAATTGATATTTACAGCATCTCTTGAAGGAGCCAGGTGTCTTAGTTAGGGTTTCCATTGCTGTGAAGAAACAACATGACCAAGGTAACTCTTAGAAAAGAACATTTAATTGGGGCTGGCTTACAATCCATCATCATCATGGCAGGAAGCATGGCAGTGGGCAGGAGACCCGGTGCTGGAGGAGGAGCTGAGCATTCTACATCTTGATCTGAAGGCAGCCAGGGAGAGCCTCTCTTCCACAGGCAGCCGGGAGGAAGTTCTGTCTTGCGCCTTAGAAGAGCTTGAGCGCTAGGAGCCCTCAAAGCCTGCCTTTGACACAGTGACACATATCCTCCAACGAGGCCACACCTATCCAAACAAAGCCACACCTCCTAATAATGCCATTTACCATGAGCTAAACATATTCAAACCACCACACAAGGTTTTCTCAAATTGACTTTTTAGGTATAAAACTTGGGGCTCACAGGAATTGAGATGACATCCTAGCTGATCCCTGATATATTTTGATTTGAGAGAATTAGTGGGTTTTTTGAAATTTTATTTAAATTTATTTTATGTGTAGGGATGCTTTATCTTTATCTGCATGCTTTTCTGTGTCTGCATGTATGTTTCTGTTCATCTCTGTGTGTAGTGCCCACAGAGGCCAGAAGAGGGCGCTGGATCACTGGGATTTAAGATGAGCTCTGTGGTTGTGAGCAGGTGTATGGACACTGGAAATTGAACCCAGGTCTTCTGGAAAAGCAGCCAGTGCTCTTACCCACTGACCCATCTCAAATAACCCAGAGAATGGCTTTTTCACACAAGGAGCTTTTAACATTCCTTGCTTACCAAGGTGATTTCTTTGTTCACCTAAGGTTGGGTCTTGCTGCTCTACCCAACATGGAACCTAAGTATCCCTTCATGGTGTCACCCCCGCTATGCCACTCTTCACACCTACCTGTAGCAACCCTGGTGATGTTTAGGGAGGGAAGGAGTGCCATCCTTTGCAGGATTCAGGGTCTAGGCTCACAGCGACATCTGTCCGCTTCTTCTGCGTGCTGCTTGATCTACACAAGCTAGAGAGAAAGACCACCACACAGGAGCTGGAAGGTCTTCAGTCGGATTTGGGGGAGAAGGTTTCATGATGGGAATCAAGTCCAGTGAATTCCTGTAAGTCAACTACTTTCATTTTAAAAATGGGAATGAGCTTGCTTTCAGAATTGCCAGTGGTCTGCAGCTTTCTGACCAGACTGTTGTATAAGGCTGAGTCGGTGTTGGGAGGAACTTCAACAGGTAAGTACCAAATGGTAGGTCAAGAAGACACCTCCCTTTCCAAGCTCGGAGGCCCAAAAGTCCTCTTCTAGTTCAGCCTGTTACTTAAGAAGATCAGAAATGATAGAGTGTGTGTATGTATGTATGTGTACATATATGTGCATGTGTGTATGCATGTGTAAATATATGTATGTATATATGTGTGTATGTATGTGTATATGCGTGTATGTATATGTATATGTGTGTATGTATGTGTATGTGTGTATATATGTGTGCATGTATATGTATATATGTGTATATGCATGTGTACATGTGTGTATATGCATGTGTATATGTGTGTATATATGCGTATATGTGTATATGTATGTGTACATATGTGTGTATATATGTGTATATATGTGTGTATGTGTATATATGTGTATATGTACATGTATATATGCGTATATGTGTATATGTATGTGTACATATGTGTGTATATATGTGTATGTATGTGTGTATGTGTATATATGTGCATGTGTATATATATATGTGCATGTGTTTGTATGTGTATATGTGTGTATGTGTATATATGTATATGTACATATATGTGTTTGTATGTGTATATATGTGTATATATGTATATATGTATATATATGTGCGTGTATGTGTATATATGTGTATATATGTATATATGTATATATATGTGCGTGTATGTATGTGCATATGTGCACATGTATATATGTATGTGTATATATGTGTGCATGTATGTATGTGTACATGTGTGTGTATCTGTATGTATGTGTGTGTATATGTGTGTGTTATAAAAGGAGACTGTAGAATCGCTTACACCATGGGATTTGAGTAGGCTAACATTGGCCTTCTGTGGGCTCTAGAAGCAGAGAAACGGTAGCTGCTTACTTAGTCCATGAAGGCTCAACAGTCCCAATCTGTCACTAAAGACCTAGAGGAATCCTGAAGAGCTCCTGGTACTCACTCTGTGTTGGGAAGTGAAAGAGGCTGCAGGCTGATAGCAGCCACAGCAGCAGCAGCAGCAGCAGCAGCACCACGAGCAGCAGCAGCAACATCGTCAGCAGCAACAACCGCAGCAGCACCATCATCATCACCGGCAGCAATATCGTCAGCAGCATCAGCAGCAACAGAATTGTCATCGTCACCCTCATCATCGTCACCCTCATCACCGTCGTAGTCGTCGTCATCATCATCATCGTCGTCGTCGTCGTCAGCAGCAGCAGCAGCAGCAGCAGCGGCAGCAGCGGGGCATATGTACTCAGGAAGGAGTGGAAGCAAGCAGGACACACTGCTTTTCCTTGGACCTCTTCCTGTCTGAGCCACTTGTTGGCGAGTGCCGCCCACTCTGATGGCTAGCCATCCCTTTAGTCAGTCCTCTTCAGAAGGAAGTTCATAGGCACACCCGGATGTGTATCTTCTAGGCGATTCCATTCACAACCGAGATTAGCCATCACAGTGTCCCTCCTTGGTGGCTATTCATTTATCCCCACCCCGACTATAGAAGTCACATGCTTATTGCAGTCTCGGGAAATGCAGCTAAGCATAAAGAATATGTACGCACTTATAATTAAAAATCCAAAACTGCCATTGCTATTTTTCATTGAGTTGACTCATTGCCAGCCCAGGATCAACGTTCTAAGAAATCACATCGTATTATTACCCAAATTCCATCAAACAGTCAATAAATCCCTAAGCCTGCCAAATTGGAAGTTTTAAGGACATGCAACTAAACATGGGAAGCCAAGCTCTGTGGGGACTGGAGAGAGCACAAAGACAGCAGCCATCTGTCCCCCTCATGTCCCAGCCCTCTGAGGTCCAGCAGGATCATGTGACCAGTTCTTCCTGGAAAGTGAGAGGACAGGAAGAGAGGAGACAAAGTCGATGCGGATACAGATAGAAACTGAGGTTAAGCCGAGCTCTCCCGTTTCATAGTGCAAGCGATGTGATCTGCAGAGATAAAATGCTGGGCTTGGGCTTTACAGGGAAGTGGAACGGACTGACAACGCTAGTCTTGCAGTTTGATGGAAGCGTGCATTGAGAGGAAAGTTCGGTTTAGCTTATGTGTTCAGGACTGCCACCCCCCACTAATTATGTGCACAATATATCCTTTTGTGGACTGAAGGCGGGTGAGGCCTTTAAACACGAGAAATCAAACATTGGTGTAGAGACAAATATTTGCAGGGTGATAGTGATAAAAATATAATCGGTCTAACGTCTTCAGGCCACACTTCGCTGAGCAAGGTGTCCCACTGTAGCCTTCCCTATGATGACCTTTCTGCCCAGACATGAAACTCTGTGCAGTCCCACTGCTAGCTGATGGACCCAGACTTTGAGCCTGATGAAAGTTGTTCCTTCATTTCCACACATGATCTGTGTGGTGCACACACACACACACACACAATCTGCACACAAGATGAATAACGTAAATAAGATAAATTAGACACAGACTCAGCAGCTGAGCCCGGGCTCCGTGGTCCCTACCTGGTGCACACAAAGTCTCAGCATCAGAATCGAATAGAAAAGGAGATGATGAAGAGGGAAATTAACAAAGCCAGAAGCCACGCTGTTGGAAATAAACAAAACTAATCAAGACCTTACTAGACACATCAGCAAGAACATGGCGAACACATCCCGTCACTGTTGGGATGAGAGACCAGTCACAGCAGCACACCCTACAGATCTTTAAATGACAACGGGGACATGTTGTGGACAACTTTATTATCAACAAATTAAATGACTTGGTTTAACTAGAAAATTGTGTTGAAAAATACTCTTTATCAAAGCAAAAATAACCCAGAGCCAAAAACCAATCTCGATTCTTTTTGTCGTAAAGAAGTAAAATTCATAATTAAACAAAATCTTGGAAACAAGAAAAATGCCTGTCTGGGAGAGTTCACTAGTGACTTCAATCAAACACTGAGGAAACAGTAACAATAATGTTGTATTAATTGTCTTGGAAATTAAGGGGAGAGACATTTCCCAGCTCATTTTACCAGGCCAGTATGGGTCTATTCTCTGCTGGTTCTCTGCCGGGCGCGGAATAAGCCGGGGTCTTCATAGGTGACAAAAGGTGGCTTTTGCTTATCTCTGTCTTACGCATATAGTGCTTCTAGCAAATTTAACAGGTAAATATTCTGAGAATTCTGATTTGACAGAAAAGGTTTATAATTTGGTGTCAGTTACAGAAGGACTAGTTATGGTCACATAGTCATTAACTCCAAAATATGATGGAATCAGCTTCTTGTGTCATCATATATGTTCACATGCAGGAGTTGCATAAGTGGGAGTATACATGAGTGTTATTTAGAAGGTTTTGGCTTTTTTTTATTGTTATCTTGACAGAGGAGAGCATCTTCTGGAAAGAGGAGCCTTGGCTGAGGAATTGTCTCCACGTTATTGCCCAGAAGCATGTCTGTGGGGCATTTTGTTGACACAACGGATCCTGGGCGGGTGGTCCCAGGTGGTGGGTTCTGGGCGGGTGGTCCCAGGTGGCGGGTCCTGGGCGGGTGGTCCCAGGTGGTGGGTCCTGGGCGGGTGGTCCCAGGTGGTGGGTCCTGGGCGGGTGGTCCCAGGTGGTGGGTCCTGGGCGGGTGGTCCCAGGTGGTGGGTCCTGGGCGGGTGGTCCCAGGTGGTGGGTCCTGGGCGGGTGGTCCCAGGTGGTGGGTCCTGGGCGGGTGGTCCCAGGTGGCGGGTCCTGGGCGGGTGGTCCCAGGTGGTGGGTCCTGGGCGGGTGGTGTGAGAAAGCAGGATGAGCAAGCCACGGGGAGCCAAGCAGTAAGCTCCATCCTTCATAGTCTCCGCCTCCATTTCTGCTTGAGTTCCTGCCCTGACTTCCCTCAATGGTGGACTGTGAACTAGAACTGAAAGCTAAAGAACCTCTCTCTCCCCAGAGTCAATTTTGGCTGTGATGTTTATCCACCAATAGAAATCAAGCGGCGACAGTGCGTTGCTGGGAGTGAGTTTTTTGAGACAGGGCCTTTCATTGGCCTGGAGATCTCGTAGGCTAGGCTGGTTGGCCTTACCATCCCAAGGATCCGCCCATCTCTGCTTGCCCAGGGCTAGGATTACAAACCAGTACCATCTCATCCAGCTTTCTCAGTGGGTCCTGGGGAATTGAACTCCGGTCCTCAGGCTGTGTGGAAAGCACCTCATAGACTGTGAGCTGTTTCCCAGCCTGGGAATCTTCTCTTGAAACCTCCCACAGACCTTGATAAGTTCAAAAGCTTTGATTTTGTTTGTTTATGGGTGTTTTTTTTTTCTTTTTTGAGATAGTGTCACATGCAGCCCCAGCCAGCCTCACACTTCTAACTGAGGCTATCTTTGAACTCCTGATCCTCCTGCCTCCCAAGTGCCACCCATTAGAGCAGTGCTACTGATCTCAGCTAAAAGTCCTTTTAAAGATATCTCTTGTCTCCAGGCAGTGGTGGCGCACGCCTGTAATCCCAGCACTCTGGGAGGCAGAGGCAGGTGGATTTCTGAGTTCGAGGCCAGCCTGGTCTACAGAGTGAGTTCCAGGACAGCTAGGGCTACACAGAGAAACCCTGTCTTGAAAAAAACCAAATCCAAAAAAAAAAAAAAAAAGATATTTCTTGTCGTGTCCTCTCAAGCAGGCTATTTCAAAATGCTGCTTAACTTCTAAATATTCGAAAAGTCCCTATGTGATCTGTTATTCCCTTCTAATGTTATAATATAGATAGTATGATTTCTGATCTTTTCAGTGTGTTAAAATACGATTCATGCTGTAGCTGTGTCCTGCTGTGTTCAGTTTAGTCTGTACCCTTGAAGGAGAGTGCAGCATGGACGTTTCGGTGTGCTGTAGATGCAGTCACGTGTTACTTAGTGACGGGGACGCATCCTGAGTAATGCAGCCTTAGAGGATGCTGTCAGCATCTGAGCAACATACAGTGTCCCCACACAAACCTAGTCCTATCATTCACTGAGGATGACCTTCAACTTCTGAGCCTCCTGGACTCCCTCCCCACCCCCACATCCTGGGATTTCAGGTGTGAGATGCCATCCCTCGCTCATACAGTGCTAAGGGTTGAGCCTAGGGCTTCCTGGGTGACAGGCATCTTTACCAACTGTGCTATATCTGCAGCCCTGACGGGGCCTCTGGATGAAATCAAGACACTGTCAGAAGTGGCTGCAGTCTAAAGAGGAATATATTTTCAAAGTACATTTTCCCTTCTTTTGACACGGGTGTTCAGCTAGGCTGGCCTTGAACACAGGAACGCTCCAGCCTCCGCCTCTTGAGTAATGGGATTACATGTATGCACCACCATGCATGACTTGCAAACTGCTATTTATACAAGTAAAAGGAGCATAACTCTAAAATAGCAAGGAAAGCATAGTAAGTGCACAAAGAATACGCATATATAAGAGCACAGTGAGTATATCTAATATACACGTCTGATTGTGCACAATGAACTTCCATAGGACCGGATGTAAAAAATAAATCCTCCTGGTCCCTGCTCCCAGGATGATAACTCTGAGACTAATTATTTATTAATAAATGCCTAAGCCACAGGCTTCAGCTCGTTCTCTGACCCGTTCTTAACTTATCCCTTTTAGTCTAACCTGGGTTCTGCCACGTGGCTGGTTTCCTCTCTTGTCTTCTTCTGTTTGTCTCCTCAGAGTTCCTAAGGGTTTCAAGGTATTTGCTGCCAGTTCATATGTTAAGGTTCCCGTGAGGCGCTTGCTCTCTTCGTGGTCAAGCTTGCCAAAAATTTATAAATAGTATTTAGTGCCATCCCTTCATGACATGCCATCAAGGAAAGACTTCCCGTGAGGATGTGACCTTCACCGCGGTTCCACTGCTCTCTCTTCCAGCCAAGTTTGAGTCATTAGCATCTCCCTCCTGGGGAGACTGGGCTAACCCCCAGAGCTCTCCTGCTGGCGCATTCTAAAGCTGCTCCTCTGGGACTTTCAGGTTTCAGGTCCCTCATTTAGTAAGGGGCTTTAGTTAAAAGGGTTTTAACTGGGATGCACCATCCAACACACTGGCCCCCAACAAGGTTGCATGACAGCCTTGTCCCTGTCCTACCCCCAGCCCCGAATTGACACAACAAATACTTTTCTAATTCACAGATGGTCCTCACTGGAGGTGCCCGCCTGCCCGCCAGCTCCTATGTTCCTGCTTTGTTGTGGTGCTCAGTACCAGGCCAGTAGGCTCTGCTGGGCCAAGGCTATTACAGACACGCTGACCTAGAGGGTGTTAGTGCCGTTCCTGTTTGCCCAACTTCAGTAGCTCAGGTGACAGAGCTCCAGCACTCCAAGTAAAGATCCAGTCTAAATCTGTCATCCACGAGACACGTTCTTTGTTATCAGATGTTACTGCTGGGCGAGCATCTGTACAGCCATTTGGAAAGTGGGAACCAAAAACAAAAACAAAACAAAAAACCCCCAAAAAAACAAAAAACAAAAACAGCAGCAACCACAAAGTCCGTACTAACATTGGCCTGTAAGGCATTTTCTTGGCCTGTAAGGCATTTTCTTTATGAATGACTGATGTAGGTGTGATCTGGTGCTGTTCCTGGGCAGATGGCTGAACAAACCTGGGGACCAAGCCAGTAAGTAGCATCCTCCTCCACGGCTTCTGCTATAGCTCCTGCTTCCAGGTTCTTCCAAGTTCCTGCCTTCTGCTTCTGTCCTGATTTCCTTTGATGATAGACTGTGATGTGCAAGTATAAGCCAAATAAACCCTTTCCTCCCCAGGCTGCTTTAGGTCATGGTGTTTTATCACAGCGTTAGAAAACCTAATTATGACAGCACTCATGACTCCCGAACCTGAAACTTAAAATGCTCCAAAACCTAAAATGTTTGCTCCCTAACAAGTATTAGGTTTCCTTATGTCACAGACTACAACAACAACAACAAAAAAAGAACTTTTTTTTTCAAATATTGTGGAAAGTGGGCTTAAGGTATTGTGTTTATCGTGCATGTGAAACCCAACAAACTGTTTAGACATGAGTCCTATCCCCCAAATCTCACTGTGTAATATGCAAATATCCCAAACTCTGACACAGCCAAGAAATGCTCTGTCCCTAAGTACTTAGGGTAAGATAACCCATTTCTGCAGAGAACACAGAAATTACAGAGTTTGGAGTAGGAAGTCAAATATGATATTTCACTTTCTTTTTTGTAAGTAGGAGGAGAGTTGCTGGGCACTAATGAATGATTTTTTTTTTAAATGTTCCTTAGATACATAAAACTTGGACTTTTACCACAATCCCAGAGACGCTAATGTCTCGATGCCTATCAGTGAGCCACCTGACTGAGCCTGTGGGAGAACTCGGCCATGCTCAACTACATACATTGTGGAAAGTGGGGCAGCTAAGCTGTACCGCAGCAGTTTTCATGTAGCAGCGGGTGTGCACAGGACATCTTTTCTGCATAGGGGAGAGGGAAGAAGGATACGTGGATGGTGTCAGCTCACTTGACTCCTGACCTGTGCCTTGCTTCCTTCACCAGCAAACACCTTCCCTGCGGCCACCATCTTTCCTTAAAATCACCACAGCAAATATAGACAATGCATGGTGTAGAACCAGAGCCTTATAGAAGATAGCAGAGTGTCATCATGTAAGGAAAGAAGTTATGTGTCCAGATGTATTTACAAGTTAAATCGTTTTTCTTTGTTTTTGTTTTTACTAGAGTACTTCAGTACTCTGTGCTGTCAGTAAGTTATTTTGCATCTTTGGCAGGGTGGGTAAGGTTACCGGTGGACTACAGTTCCTTACACACCTACCATGTCACATTGGGAAATACCATAATGGAGACAAGAATTTACACATTTTCCCCAAAGCTGAAAAAACACCTCTCTTAATGATTCAACCTGTCTTTCTCCAATTCTTTTCTTTTTTCTCTCTTCCTTCCTTCTTTCTTTATTTGTTCCTTTCTTTGTTTCTTTCCTTCCTTCCTTCCTTTCTTCCTTTCTTCCTTTCTTCCTCCCTCCTTTCTTCCCTCCCTCCCTCCCTTCCTTTTTTTCTTTGAGTCAGGGTCTCACTCTGTTAGCCCAGTCTGGCTACAGAGTGAACTCATGGCAATCCTCCTGTCTTAGCCTCCCAAATGCTGGAATTATAGGCGTGATCCACTCTTTTTTTTTTGTTGTTCTCTCTGGAAATCCACATTCAGTTCTCCCGCTAGCATCTGTATTTTTCCAAATTCATTTACTAATAGTCGTCTGGTTATGATCCCATGTATGAAGCTTTTATTCTGTGGGTAAAGAGGTCCACTGAGCCAGTGTCTCCCGGCATGGCCCACTCTGAAGGTTAGAAGCAGCCCTGACTTAACTATATATCAATAGCCCTGCCCCCCTCCCCTCGCCCTGCTCCCCGCCCCCTTCTGAGAGCTGGTGGGAAAGCCATGCCTTCAGGAGACTACAAGAGCCACAAAAGCCACTGTCCCCATCCAGCCATGAGACTCTGAAAATACACAAGGTTCAGAAGCCCTGCTTCTGACTGCCAGCATGCCACAGACAAGTCAGACTCACCGTAGCCTCTCCTCTTCAGGTAAGCTGGCCCCACGTCTGTGGCGGCATTTGTACTCTGACTAGAAAAATCATTTTCCTTTGTAAGATCTGTGGTAATGATGGCTACGTATGCACTCTTCTCACCCACCCTCAAGTAATTAGTTTAGCTTTTAACAAGTATTTGGGTTTTGTTTTGAGATAAGGTGTTATGAAGCCCAGGGTGGCCCCAAACTCATCTATGAAGCCAAAGCTAGCCCCCCCTTTTTTTTCCTGCTTCTACCTCTAGAGTTCTGGGACTTTTAGGTGTGTACTGCCTTTTTAAAGAATTCTGCATTGTCTGCATTTGCTTTCCATGCCTTCAGAGTTCTATCCGTCTTTGTGGAATATGCTCTGCACAGCAGATAAGATATGTTCATAATTTAAAATCTGCAAGATCTAGGGTCCTAGCTGCAGGTATCCCTCTGACACGGACAAGCATTGAGGATGCTGGCATGGGCAGCCATGTTGAAGCAGTTGAATTAAAATTGTGTTTCTGTCATTTTTGTTTTGGTCGTGGGCCCTCTTTTCCTTTTGGCATATTGCCCATCCTAAAACTAAGATGCATTTTGTGCAAGTCTGTTTTTTTTTTTTTTTTCAGAGTTTCAAGAGCATTCATGAAGGACACTGGTGTCAGAGCTAGGCAGGTGCTTTAAAGGCCAGTAAGATCTGTTGACCGGAAAGCCTCAGCAAGGGCTCATTGGTGACATTTCCATTATCAATACTGTCGAGACCCGTCGAGACCCCAAAACAGGTTCCTGAGGGGCTGGGTGTCATGCTGCCTTTAGCTGCTTCAGCAGCCTGCCTAAGCACACACCCACTCCCTCAATAGTTTATGTGGAGCCAAAGCCAACCTGTGCGTGGCTGCTGTCACACAGACCTGTTAG
The DNA here is from genome assembly GCF_947179515.1 of Apodemus sylvaticus. NCBI lineage: Eukaryota > Metazoa > Chordata > Mammalia > Rodentia > Muridae > Apodemus > Apodemus sylvaticus. The sequence goes on from NC_067485.1 coordinate 19,928,006, forward strand.
CCAAGCATCTGGTCATTTGTCATTACACATTTTAAAGCATATTTATTTCAATAAATGATTTTATTGATAATATATTTAACATTATTTAATAATTAATAATATAATCGGTGCGCGCATGGGCTAGTGCAGGTCCCCATGGAATGCGGAAGAGGGCTTCAGATCCCACGGAGCTGGAGGTATAGGCACTTTTGAGCCACCTGGTCGGGGTGCTGGGAATCCAACTGAGACCCTTAGCAGTGTCTTAATTAGGGTTTTACTGCTGTGAGCAGACACCATGACTAAAGCAACTATTATAAAGGACAACATGTAATTGGGTCTGGCTTCCTGGTTCAGAGGTTCAGTCCATTATCATCAAGGTGGGAACATGGCAGCATCCAGGCAGACATGGTGCAGGAGGAGCTGAGAGGTCTACATCTTTATCTGAAGGCTGCTAGCAGAATACTGACTTCCAGGCAGCTAGGATGAGGGCCTTAAAGCACACACCCACAGTGACACACCTATTCCAACAAGGCCACACCTCCTTAGTGCCACTCCCTGGGCTGAGCATATATAAACCATCACAAGCAGTATGTACTCTTAACTGGTCAGCCATTGCCACCCCACCCCCAACCCAAGGCATTATACATTGTTAAGCGTTTTGGTTTATCCGGAGACATCTCAGTCCCTGTTATCTCTCCTTGGCAAGCTGGAAGAGAACTGTACCCAGCCAAGGGACTATCCTTCAAGTTCCTCACCCAGCCTTACCTTAAGAATCACGAAAGGTGATACCCATGACCTACCCAGAATGCCCCCTCTCAGGCGTAACTGAAGGAAGGTGGAGCAGAGATGAAGGTTGCTCTGATAACACCCAGATGGCTTCCAGGAAGGATGAGGCTAACACGATTCAGCCCTGTGAACAGGAGCACCGAGTATCCAGGCCTGGGCGGCCACTGGCTCAAGAAGGTTAACGTGTTTGACTTCAGCTAGCCCAATACCGTGTTAAATGCAATAGCTAAGGAGTGACAAGGTTTAGACTTAGAATCATCTCTCAAATGAGACTTCTTCCTCTAGTCCCATTGCATCCAGAGCCTATGACTGACCCAGATTTCAGGGCTTAGCTTGGACTGACAGGCCCACTGAAGAAGAGACTGCGTGTCAGATCAGAATGCCTCCCGCTCTGTGCTGCTGTGGGTGCACCCAGTCTGTCCAACTGTCCTCATGGCCTCCTGGATCACATGGATTCTGAACAGAGCCTTAAAGCCTCACCGAGGAGGGGTACCACATTTTCAAACGAGTCCCTGGGGATTCAATGTAGACAAAGCAATGTCTTGGTTCTTCTCTTCTGTTAAAACAGCAAACACCGGGATAGCCTGACAGAGATGCTCACTCCTTGCAAGGGTACCAGTGGGATACTTTCTGTGAGAAGCAATGGAAAACACAACCCAAACTAGCTTAAATAAGGGTGTTTACTCTCTTACATCATTGCTCCAGAGGTATGGTGGTTTCAGAGTCTAGCCAGATAAGATAGCTCAACAGTGTTATCACCCATGCCTGGTAACCCCTCTAGACAAGTTAGTTGCTTTTCTACTAGTTGCTATGATCTTGGGGGTACAAAAGATAGTTCAACAGTTAAGTGTGCCTACTGTTCTTGTGGAGAACCTGGTAATTCACAGCACCTCCATAGAGTGTCTTACAGTCACCTATAACTCCAGCTCCACAGGAGTTCAATGCCTCTGGCCTCCTTGGATACTTGCACTTGTGTGTATATGCCACCCTGGTATACACACACACACACACACACACACAAAATTAAAATGAAATAGACCTGTAGTTTCTGTGACCAAACATCTGACAAGGAGCAACATAAGGAAAGAAATGTCATGAGCTGTTGTTTTAGAAAGGTATTGAGATAGCGCTGTGGAAGGGTTTTATTACCAGGCACTCCCCTCCCTCTGCTTCCCGATCTACCCAGATGTGAGCAAGCAGCCTCCCGCACCTGCTGCCGCAGCAGCCAGGACCCACTCCTGCCGCCACGCCTTCTCCCTCCACGCCAGACCAGTGTCAGGATCTGACTCAAAGCACGAAACAGGAATCCCAGGGACTGTTTTAGCAAAGAAGCCACCGACTGTGATTACACAGATACATTTTTTTTCATTTCCATCATTAGAATATGGAGTGTGTGTGTGTGTGTGTGTGTAGATAGGCATGTGTTCACATGTTCATAGTTCTGCATGGAGGTGCTTGTGCACATATATGTATGTGCATGTGGGTCAGAGATCAACCTCTGGTGTCCTTGGTTGTTTTCTTTGAGACAGGGTCTTTCATTTTTACCTGGAGTGGGCTCGGCTGGTTGGCTAGTGAACCACAGGGATCTGCCTAGCCCTGCCTCTGTAGCACTGGGATTACACACATAGCCCACCATTCCTGGCTTTTCTAAAAGGGCTCCTGGCATCAAAGTCGAGTCTCCATGCTTCCACGGTAAGCATTGTACTGGCTATCATCCCAGGATCTAGAATCACTATTCGTTTTCTCTTGCCCCACCACAGATTAAAATAACATGTTTATTGTCTCTCAGCTGGAAGTCCAGGCATGGCACACCTGCCCTGTCTCCTCAGGTCCTCACAGGCTGCTGAAATCAAGAGGCTGCTGGGTCAAGTTCTTGAGTCAAGCCTGAAGTTGTTGGCTAAGAAGATAAAGGAGTTGGGTTTCTTGTTGCCATAGGACCAAGGTGTCTGTGTCTTTTGTGACTGTTGGCTAAGGACTACTCACAGGTCTTTGGCTTGTGGCCACCTCCAACTTCAAAGCCAGCAGTGAAGCAACTTCCTGGCATTAACATTAAATCGTTCTTGTTCTCTCTCTCTCTCTCTCTCTCTCTCTCTCTCTCTCTCTCTCTCTCTCTCTCTCTCTCCGTCTCTCAAAAAAAAAAAAAAAGCCTGGAGCTTTGATACGGCCCATGTGATCACATTCAGGATCACTCATAACATCCTTTCTTAAAGGTACATGCTTCACCTGCTCACTGAAGTGCACAGAACATCGAATTCAAAGCAATGAAAGTATGCGGTGTGGATGTGCCAAGGATCAGGAATCTTAGGCAGCATGCTAAAATCTGTCTACCACAGATTCCAATCCCTCAAGGGCTGGAAGTGGATAGAGAAGGTTCTAGAACCTAGCATGGTGCCTTGGCTAGTGATATAGCTCAACCAAGATGGCTCATCTGGAGACCTCATCTCTGCCATTTTATTTCAAATGGTCCTGCCACGCGATGTCCCCTCACTTTCTTAATTCTCAGCACTTATCACAAGCTGACATGTTACATATGTGGATTGTCCCTTCCCCAGATGCATGGAATCAGAAGTGCTACAGGTTCAAGCCCATCATATTTGTATGTGTAGAACTGGATATCTTGCCTATGACCCAAGGTTAAGTGTGGAATGCACACATCTGTTTTACATAGAGAACTGAAAGGCAACTAAGATTTAAAATAATTTGGGGCACAAAACAAAACTTCATGGGGTGGAATCATCACTGTGGCATCATGTTGGTATTTAAAAAGTTTGAGAGATTACAACATTTTGGGTTTCCAATTATTATATATGTGTGTGTATATGACCTATTATATATCATATATACACTTGCTGGCCTGGTAAAAAAATATTCATAAGGAGGTTGATTGTCAGCTGTAAGAATTCTATTCATACTCACCACAGAGCGCTCCTGGAAGCAAGATATTGTCTGCTGAGTGAGAAAAGATATTTTTTCCTCCATGGAAACGGCCACTCCCCTGGTGTCCTGTCAACGCCCTGAGAAACTATGAGGATGGAAGCTGTTCGAATTTTCTGTGAACATGAATGATGAAAATTAGAAAGAAAAGACACAGTTTGAAGCATTTTCCTTAGTCATTCAACAGACTCTGCCCAAGACACAGCCAATGTCACTCATGCCGGCCAACAAATAACCAAACCAGCAATGCCACTGCTGTCTATTTTTCAAGACTGCTCTTACCAACACGCACTTTGGGTCTCTCATCTGCCATCTTGCCTGAGGAAGACCGCTCTCACGCTGGCCGTGGATCCAGTGTTTGCCTCACAACCTTCTGAGACTTCCTCATGCCAGTCACCCTTGATGGTCTGAGGGTTATCTGCTCCACGTGGAGGGGTCACTGTGACACTCATTTTTTTCTTGATGCACTCTGATCTTCATTGTCACAATCCTAAGGCAGGTAGGCCTCAGGTAGCCAGGCTGGCTTTATTCTCACTCTATAGCTGAGGCTGGTTTTGAACTTCCTCTCCTCCTGCCTCCACCTCCCAAGTACTAGAATGCTAAGTGTATATCACGATGTCCAGCATTGCTATGATGTCTACGCTATAGTATCCTTTTAGCAGATTTCAGGGGAATTCGTGGTTGCCCAAGAAACTAGAGATTTATTTCATACTTAACACATATTCGTCACACTGGCTATAGCTTAGGGCTTGGGCCCTACCCTAGCATATGCAAAGCACTGGATTTGATCTCCAGCACCACAGAGATTATGTTTCTGTGTATTTATTATTGCTTTTGTTATAGGGGTTATTGAGTTGGAATAAGGACAAATGAGTTACCGGTCACACTGAACTCCTTATTAATTGTGCCTATTGGGTTACACCAAACCTCTGAAGTGTAACTGTCACCCCAGGACTAGCTGGGTGTTTGGTACTGAGTTGTGTGTGTCCTAAGTTAGTATGTTGAAGTCCTAATTCCTAATACCTCAGAAACCTGTTCTCTTTGGAAATAGTCTTTGATGTTGAAATTGACCTAGCATAAGGTCATTGGGGCGGGTCCTCATTCAACAAGGTGGTGTTCTTACCAAGAGAGCAAATGCACACAGAGAAGGGACCAAAAGAATGCACAGGGAGAGGTTAGTCATCTGCAGCCCAGGAAAGAGGTTTCACGAGAAACCAGCACTTTGGACACCTTGACCTGAAAGTTCCAGCTTCTAGAGCCACGAGACACCGGCTCTGTGCCAAAGCCACGATGCTTGTGGCGCCTGGGCATGCCAGGACAATGGGCAAAGGCACTGAGCAGAGAGACCCATTCAAGAGAGGTGGGGAGGGGAGGAGAGGGGATAGGGGAAGCAGTGGTGGAAGGGTAATCCAGCCACAGTGCAGGCAGGACCTGTGGGGAGCAACAGACACAGAGGATGGGGTATGGTGATTTAAGGCTGTAGCATATGTCTGGCAACCCCTGAGAAGAACGGTGCTTGTTTAGAGAAGTCTCTGCCCCTGCCTCCAACATCCTGGTCACACTCAGAAAAGGATCCAGGGCACACGGCTGGACATGCACACAGCAATAGACCTGCCTGCAGGCTGGGATGACAGCCACTCACTCTCCTGATGTGTGTTCTGCTGACCAGGACCCAGGCAGCTCATCTCTGTGATCATGTGGGGTGAGAGTCAGAGAACCTGCCTCCAGTTTTTCCCTCCCCAAGGCCCCTCCTCTTCCCTGACTTCCACAGAACTTCTACTTATTGAGAATCCTCAGGAACCCAGTATGGGCCAGAGGGTCATAGGCCATTAGAAAATGAGGCAGGGAAAACTTAGCTGGTTTGGCTTGATGAAATGTGCCTGTAATTCCAGCATTTGAGGGGCCAAGATGAAAGACCAACATGGGATGCGTAGCTAAAGGACAGTCTAGGATACATAGCAAACCCTGTCTCAAATACCAACAATGCAAAACAATAAATAAAATAGAACCACAGATCTAACCTTTCACTTCACATCTTTGTCTTAATTCTTGGTACCCACTGCTGTGGACTTCTAGAGAATCATATAAACATCATTTTTGTTGTTGTTGTTTTGTTTTGTTTTGTTTTTTCGAGACAGGGTTTCTCTGTATAGCCCTGGCTGTCCTGGAACTCACTCTGTAGACCAAGCCAGCCTCGAACTCAGAAATCTTCCTGCCTCTGCCTCCCAAGTGCTAGGATTAAAGACATGCACCACCACCGCCCGACCCTCATATAAACATCTTACATGATACACACACACACACACACACACACACACACACACAGTCATTGTACAAATAATGCCTTTGTATATTTGACTCCGGTGTGGTGGTACACACCTGGGATTCCAGCACTCAGGAAGCTGAGGCAGGAGAATTGTAAGGTTTGTGTCTAGCCTGAACTATATTCTGAGAGAAGCGTCTCATAAACAACAACAAAACCAGGCAGGGTGATGCACCACTTTAATCTTAGCACTCAAAAGAGAGTGACTGGTGGAACTCTCTGAGTTCAAAGCCAACCTAGTCTACATAGCAAGTTCTAAGCCAGCTATGATTGCATAATGAGACCTTATCAAAAACTAAACCCCAAATTAAAACCCCCAAGCCCCAACAAATTACAAGCAGCATAAAGTTTCAAAAACAAACAGGCATAAAGTTAGAAGCCCTGGAAACCCACCACACAAATAAATATACATTCCTAACCTCTGCTGTGCTTTGAGGAATGCCAGCCTCCTGGAGAAAGGCTGGAGATCCTAACCCAGCATCCGGGTCCTGGCACTACCCTTGCTCCATCTCATCCTT